>NC_080579.1:58606489-58907541 GCF_029962835.1 Magnolia sinica
CATTTTGGAAGCGTCTTTGATTATGTTCTCGAATCTTCTCTTGGAAGATTTCATCTTTGCTTTTCCCTTTTTTATTCTTCGTGAAGGCTGCAGTAGGGGAAGTCTCGGTGGCAGATAATTGGGTGACATCTATTCGAAGATTGGCTGTGGACTTTAGCCAATTCTCCCAGTCTGACTCTTGTCCCTCCGTTGGGGGTCCCTCCATTTCTTGTATTAAAACAACCATTCGGATATGGTCAGATAGGCGCTGAATACGGTCAGTAAAATTGATGATGACAAGGGCCAGTTCTTTGAAAAAGATAGAATAATCTTCAAATCTTGGCCTTTTGTGGGTATGGGACTTAATTAGCCGAGGATCGGAGGGTTCCGCAGTGTTTACAGAAGTATGAGATCTCTTTGACGAGCTGGCCATCAGAACCTGCACGAAGAGTTAGAAGAAAAATCATAACTAAAGAGAAGGATTTGTCAAAATTAAAAAATTAAAGATAAAGTGTAGGGTTGTGCGCTGATCTTTGTGTACAAAATGATAAAGCCATTGTGTGCTCATCCTTTGTGTGTAAAAGGACAAAGTTGTGGTGCGCACAGCTCGATGCACATACTGATGAGGTCATTGTTCGATGGTTGTTGCATGCAAAAAGTTACCTATCCCTGCCCAGAAAGTAGTTGTGCATAGAAAGGTGTTGTGTGCGGAAAACTGTTGCGCGGGAGAGGCATTGTGCGGCACACAATGGGGTTAACGTACAACGATCAGAGTGAGAAAAATAATTCGACACTACATGCAGCGGAGGAGAATGAATTAAAAGAACAAAGTATGGTATTTATAGGGGAAAAGTGGCCTATTACGCGCTAACCAATGTGCACTGACCATTACACGCTAAAAGTATAATTGTGCGTAAAGGGTTTGATAATGCGCACAATAGAGGAAATAAAAACAGGAGTGATGGTTAGAATTAATTTTATTATCATTGAACTTGCATTATTTTATAAGTATAAAAAGAATGTAGGATCAAGGGGGCATCTGTTGAGGCATAAAAAAGAGAGAAAGAAGAAAGCAGTAACCGTTGTGCAGAAATCAGCTGAAATCAGCTATTGTACAGAAATCAACAGTTATGCGGAAGTTAGCATTGAGAAACATATTACCACACAAAGGAGTCTACACAAAGAGGACTGCACAGCAAAGTCCGCACAAAGAGGGGGGAGTGGTGTTGACATGGCACATTCACACGTGTGAGAGGGATATAAATACCGCTCGACCCCTCTGAAGGGGTCATTAACAATCAATTAGAGAGGAGTGGACCAAGGATAGAAGAGGTAGAATTCGTTGTCCGTTGTGCCGAATAGCCATTGTGCGTCACACAACGCTTGCTACGCATAAATGCTTATAGCGCACAAAGCTAATTTGCGCACAAAGTCCGCCAGTGTATAGAGCCCCTAGCGCATAGAGCCTCCAGTGCACAGAGCCTCCAACGCATAGAGCCTCTAGCGCATAAAGGCTCTAGCCTCCAGTGCATAAAGGCTTCAATGCACAATGGACCCTTTAATCCACAGTGGCTTTCAGCCTGATATTTGATAGAATCAAATATCTTCTTTGTATTACAATTTGTAAATATTCTATTTTGGAATCAAGGGAGAATGAGATGTAAAAGAACTTGGAATAAATAAATGAATAAAGTGATTATCTTTCTTACCATCTTCTATTAATTATAAAGTGAATAAATTTCCCCAAACAAAACCCCTTTATTTATTGTCGAAACGAGTTCGTACTAGTAGGAGAACATGAAAGCCCACATAGCAGATTATGTGTCCCATTGTCTCGCGTGCCATCAAGTCAAGGCCGAGCATCGCCGACCTCCTGGTTTACTTTAGCCCATGCTTATAGTTGAATGGAAATGGGATTTCATATCTATGGATTTCATTTTCGCGTGACTAAAGATGAGGAAGGTACATGACTCCATTTGGGTGATTGTGAACCAATTGACGAAATCAGCTCATTTCCTCCCGATTAAAGTTTCGAACTCGACAGATGATTTGGCTAAGCTGTACATCAAGGAGATTGTATGGTTAGATGGAGTTCCTATGGAGATTGTGTCGGATCGAGACACGCAATTTACGTCCATTTTCTGGACTCGAATTCAGGAAGCAATGGGAGTGAAACTAAAGTTCAGTATCACATTCCACCTACAGACTGATGTACATACGGAACGGATAAATCAGATACTTGAAGATATGTTGCGAGCATTTGTGCTTAATTTCAAGGACAGTTGGGATGACTATCTTCCCTATGCTGAGTTCACTTATAACAACAGCTTCCAAGCTAGCATCGGCATGGCTCCCTATGAAGCATTGTATGGGCGTCCATGTCGAGCACCCCATTACTGGGCAGAACTTAACGAGAAGAACCTGATTGGCCCAGATTTAGTACAGGCGGCCTTAGAGAAGATTGATATTATCAGGCGTTGACTCCTTATAGCCTAGAGCAGACAGAAGAGTTACGCCTATACCTGACAGCAACAGTTGGAATTCAAAGTTGGGGACCATGTATTTCTTAAGGTTTCCCCCATGAAGGGAGTCCTTTGTTTTGGCAAGAAAGGGAAACTCACGGTGTGATTTATTAGTCAATTCCAAACTCTAGACCGAGTGGGTGTGGTAGCATAGCGCCTCGCTTTGCCCATGCCACTCGCAGGCATGCACAATGTGTTTCACGTATCGTTGCTGAATAAATATGTTCCTGATCCTTCCCACATTATCAAATGGGAGCAAGTGCAGTTGGGTGAAGATGCTACCTATGTACTGTGACCAACATGTATTCTTGATAGGAAGGAACAAGTACTACGCAGCAAAGTTATCCCACTTGTGAAGGTATTATGGACTCACCACTTGAGGAAGAGGCTACTTGGGAAAAAGAAGCCGAAATCCATAAGAACAACCCTTAGATCCTCGAGGAGTACGAAAAGGTACTAATTTCTAGGACAAAATTTTTCTTTAAGGGGGGTAGATTGTAACGTCTCAAAAAAATTTATACAAAGGCCCAAGTACCACCTCAAGAAAAAATCCCTAAAGACCATATATTGTGGAAATTAGACGAAAATTAATTAAGTACTAAACTAAATTAATTAGTGGATTAGCTTAAACCACTATCTATATAAGCTGCAAGACCCAAAACCATTAAAATTGTTAACTTAACATTACTTAAGAACCTAGGAGAAATCCCAAAACCCAGTTGCTCTCATGACTACATTGAAATTCCGTATCGGACCTGGACCACGTGTTGAAAGTCAGATTACCCCAACCCCTTATTGGGCTTGACAACCATTGCAGGAATCGAGCCCAAGTAGTATCCAAAAACGCACAACTTGAGCCTTTAACGAAGTGTGTGAGAAACGTGAATATCCTTAGAAATTGACTTGAAACTTAAGTGAATTGGACCATTCACTTGCGAGCAAAATTGAAGACTTCAGACCGTCAGATTCTAAACAAACTTCACCCATGGATCAGGAAAATTTTCATGCGCCTATCGGTATACTTGTGGCCCTGATCGAGGGACGATGACCGTTGATCTGATACGGGTCCTTCACAGCCGATCAGTTAGTCAGATCGCACCATAAACATAGTCCTGGTATAAATCCATTGTCAAGGAACTTGCTCCATAACTTAGGTTAGAAATGGACCTTCCTAAGGGCCCTGTTTGTAAAAAATAGTTACCCTTTGGCTATAACCCAAGTATACCATGGCCCCGGGGCCATTGACATCACTTTTGGGCCTATTTAAAGACCTTAAACCACCCCCTCTCTCTTTCATACGAATTTCTCAAACCCTAGGTGAAGAAGAGAGAAAAGAGTGAGGAGTAGAGTGAGAGTTCGGGAGATCGTTGCTGGGATTCACTCCCACTACTCTACGTACCGAATCGCCTCCCCACCATCGCTAGACAAGCCATTCTAACTTCGATTTGGGTAAGAAATCCTAACCCTAATCTTATTTTAGGAATCCAAATAGAGGAATCGACAAAATAGCTAACCTATTTCGTGATTTAGGTAACCATTGTTTCATAGACAGGAGCGTAGGATTAGAACCGAGTTCGAAACAAGCAATTTGATGTAAGGTACGAACTATAAATATTTAGGTTATGGTTTTTAAGGCTTTCAATTTCAGTAATGATTTATGTCTGACTTGATTTCTGCCATATGATCTTAGTTACGATGTATTCGATAAACTATACATGTGTGTGAACATGTGAATATATAATGCATTCTATGTGTTTGTTGAAATGTTTGAATGAAAGTGTAATTTTGATTTATTCTTACCATGACTATTAATCTATAATACATGTTTGTTGTATATATGACAACTCCTTTGTGAAAGGATCTGCCATAATATATGCTATAACTAATTTAGTTTTTGTGTGTAGTATTGTTTAGTCTAAGTGTTTGATAAAATGTCTGAATGATAAATTTTTTAATGAATCACTTTTAATAAGGGTATTGAGATAAGATTCTCAACTACCTTATCCATATTTATAGTTTCCTTCATGTAATGTAAATTACTACTATGTGATTTATAGATGAAATGCATATGTATAACAATTTGTTCAATGTGCTTGATAAAATGCTCAAATGGGAATTAGGTTTGAATTGTTCATTAAATGTTTTTATGATCAATACATGTGACTACCTATTACATTTGAGTATGATTGGGACTACTACGCAGTCTTGGCAATTGGTAACGGTTCCCGATTGAGTGATTGAACTAGTTTCGCCACATTGGATACGTTTGATGAATCCGAGTCATACGGTGATTGTCGACAGTGGTTAGGCCACATGGAGTGCTTACGCGCTCCATATCGATTAATTCAGTGTGCGCTTGTACCAATCAAATGTGTTAAATAACCCAATTGGCTTATCATATGTTTATCATGTATGGACGTTACTGCTTGAATCTAAGATACCACCGCCATTGTAAAGACCCATCTCAACTATGGTACTATGATCCGTTAAGACTCATGAGCTGGACATGGTGGTATGGGACACCATGGTCCGGCTGCGGCCTATACTGCTGTGACGAGCCTCCCCGTAGTCACTAGTGAGCAACCCAAACTCGTGAGACAAATATGGTGGTATGAGATACTGTATTCGAGTTGTTGGCCTACGATGAGGTGACGAGCCTTCCCATAGTGACTTCAAGTATAAATTAGGACTATGCTGAGGTGACGAGCCTCTCTATAGTGACCTCGAGTGTAAACTCTTAAATTTACCTATCCACTGCTTCCATCAAGGGTGATGCCCTACAACTTGCCTATCGTATGTGATTAGCTAGGATTGACGACCCTAGATGGATCTTTGTTTGGGTTTAGTGACATAAAGGGAGGTGCCTTAGCTTTCCAAACCTGTTGTATGAATAAGCGTAATCAATTACTTAGCTAACACGACTATGCAATGCATTACATGTGCTTTAGCGAGGAAGCGCACGTTTAGGGAGTTTGTCATGCACGATTGTTAGATGAAGTCACTGAGGGAGTGCAAGCGAGGGCATGCATCATTACTATATATCATTCCTATACTAACAAGAGTAATTAGGAATTGATTGTTGTATTTCTTTATCATTACTGCTTGATTGAATTGATAACATGTTAACCTTTGCCTTATAGTACCACTAAGTGGATCACTCACTCCCACTTCGGGATGGTGTTTTAAATCACCAACCATACTCTAATATAGATGCAGGTTCCGATGAGGCTTACACGACGGAGCTAGATTTCTTAGACAAGGAGGAGGAGTTCTCCTATGTGCAGCTCTCAAGCGGGTCTGTGTAGACTTAGAGATGTGTCGCCTGGATTACAGGGATTATATGGATTAGTTGTATATTCACATTTTATCATTTTATATATTTTGGAACAATATATATATATATATATTCAGCCTGGTAAGACATTCATACTCTGGAGGTTATGAAACACGTATATACTCTATATATTTATCTCAGTCTTCCGCTTGCTTAATTACATTAACTCTGGAGTATAATATGTTGATTTGGTATAATCCCACTCATGTTTAGTGCACTAATATGGACAATATTTAAGCATCATTATCTATGTTGCATAAGTGATGCGTTGGATCTCGGGAGTTGAGCTTTACGCGACCCCCAATTTTTGGGGCGTTACACTCCTTGAGAGACGAAGTTGCCTCACCTAAGCATGCGGTAGGCACATGTTTGATGCATGGATCATGTTGTCTAGTTTACACTCTTGGGATGTGACATTTATGGCTACCGTTGTTTGTCTTAGCTGATAATCAGGCCAGTATACTTTATTACAACATGATACATGCCCATGAGCATCATATGTATGTGTGATATCAGAAGTGATTGATCATGGCATATGTCATTGGGTGGAATGTTTATGGGACTCCCTGTGAGACGAAGTTGCCCTACATGATCACGCGGTACGCGGAAGTTTGATGCCTGATTGGATGACATGACTCATGCATCTCGCATTTTTTGACATAATTATTTGGCGCCGTACAACATCAGGGCTATGGTGTGAGACCCATATCCTAGTCCATACCATTTCGTATGTCTGTGTGATCCTCCCGGTAGAATTTCAGTGACCCGCGATCTGTTATCAGCATTTACGTGTGATCCTGAGTCGTGTCCCATATATCAGAGTCGGGTAGACTTGAAACTTGTATCCTTGCGACCGCACCGTCTTCGCGGTTCCTGCGCCGCGTCTCGCGTATTGAGGTGATCCTCGGGTCACGAGATATGGGCACGTGTTCATTTCGAAGAAACGTCGCGCATTGTGAATTCTGAGAGAATCTATATGACCCATCACATCAATCAAGTCAAGTACACACTCCATACTCCAATGCCACCTCACCCAATCCCAAGTACATGCACCCATTCTCTCTTTTCCCCAAGTTAACACTCTCTCTCCCCACCCATTCCACCTTTACACCAAAATCAAACCAACCCATACTTCCCATTCCTATTTCTTACAACACCCACTCCATCCATCCATCACCTCTCTCTCTCTCTCTCATTTCTAACTTCACTCTCCAACTCCCAAGGGTGGACGTTAGAAATGGCCAAGCTATATGTCCTAGAGGGGGGGGGGGGGGGTGAATAGGACTGTGCCAAATTTAAAATAAATACAGCGGAAATAAAGAAAGAGAAAGCCAAATAAATAAATCAAGACACAAATACAAAATCCAATCTCAAAATATTGATTGTTCTAAGGACAACCATGCACCATAAAAATGGCAGGGCAACCTTACTAGAACAAATAGAGAAACTAAAGATCAAACTGATAATGAGATAACAAGAGATAAATTATAGAAATATAAATCTAAACTATTACAACATTCTCATCCACATATACATCTCGCAAATGAATAATTAAAGATATGAAATATAAATCACATAACCACAAAACACAAGGGATTATAGTGGTTCGCCTATGTGTATACCAACTGTTAATAAATAGCCACATAGCTACTCCACTCCTAATATCCTCACACAGGGGATATCAGCGTTCACTATCACAGATAGGTTTTCCAGGTTCACCCAAAACCTTCACGATTGCGTCTTTCTGCGGGCTTACACAATTAAAAAAAAAAACCCTCTTCTGAGTTTTCCTGGCTCTCCTCAGATAACCAATACAATGAGATTTTTTCTAGCAAATTTCAAAAGAAAACCAAATGATAGTAAATTACTTAAACGTAAAATACCTGAATTTCTCCTTCATTGTAGCAGCCCAGAAGAACCAGGTCGGAGTAGAGATTTGAATGTCAAAGTTCAATGTCTAATACTCACTTTATAATGGTTTTAGGTTGTAATAGATTTTAAATTAAACCAAATGGGGCTAGCACTAACTGATTTTGATTCCAGAAAAAGGAAAAATGAAACTTCCTCTTTTTCAGATCAAATTGGAATACAAGAAACAAAATCAATTTGAAAAGCTAAAGAAAGAGAACATTAAACACGCACACTTAGCTTTGATGGAGCACAGACTTATCTCTCAGAAGGTCGAATTAAATTAGCTTGAATTTCATGTTTTATTCTGAGATTCATGCTCTATTTATAGGTGAGCAAATCACGTCTTCAACTGGTCTAAAGATCTTTACGACTGGTCGTAGAACCATAAGATATTTAAAAATTCAAGCGTGATAAGATCTGGCAGTTTCATGACTGGTCGTAGGGGTCTACGACTGGTCGTAGGTCTCCTTCGACTGGTCGTAGGTTTCTCACGACTAATCAAAGCTAGCTAAAATTCAACACTGTATTTTGAGTTGTAGGTCTATGACTGGTCGAAGAAACAGTCGACACTATTCATACGACTAGTGAAACAGTCCCTAAGACTAGTCAAAGCCTAACAGAAAATTATCAAATTTTGCAACAAACTTACGACTGATCTAGGAAATTCTTAAACAGGTTGAAGCAGTGCTAGGACTAGTCAAACAAAGTTCAGGACTAGTCTTAGAAGAGACTAAACTCACTTATATAAAACATATGAATTATGTATCCAAAATGGCCTACTCTAAAGGTTAACCTAAGGTTAGTCATACCTCAATAGTGAAGTAAGGACATTGAAACTTAGAGACGAGTGACCTTTGAAAGTAATGAAGCTTGAATTCTTGATGTAGCTCAAACTTGAAAGCTGCTTGAGATCTTGAGGTTGAACTTGAAAGCTTCTTGAGATCTTGACTTGTGAACAATGCTTGTCAATCAAAGCTGATCTTGAGTAGAGCTTTGTTCGTCACATATGCAAGCTTCATAACAATGTCTTTGGCACCACAAATTTGACAACAAAAGGGGGCTATCACCTATAGCACTTACAATCTCCCCCTTTATTAAATTAGTGACAAAACACACTTCTAAGATATGTTACATAACGCAAAATATCTGATTAAAGAATCATACACCAGTTGTTGTCAACCGACATACTAACATGATCCTACAAACCTGTAAATCAATATTCAACATAACATACAGTCCACATCTCTGCAAATACTCCCCCTGAGTAACATACATCAAAAACGCAATGTTACTCCCTCCTTATAACATAATCATTAGACACCTACATACCATCCATATCCATTCTCCTCATTTTTGTCACAAGAGGACAAAGGAAGCACATAACAGATGACTGAGGAGAAATAAGTAACGAGATATATGAGAGGTAACAAGACAAGATATGAGTAACCAGCATAAACAACCCACATAATTCATAAACTGAGCTAAGTCAAAGATAACTACAATCTCAAAACCAGTTAAGCTAGCGCAAGAGTAATTAAGTTAAAACAGACTAGTAAACTTAAAAGAACTAATCTGAACCAAATGAAGGAACAGGGATGGAAGGATCAAGTTGATGCATGCCCTTGTTCAAGCGCCTAAGATATTAGCGCATATACTTGAATTGTAAATCATGGGCAATAGACATGTTTTCCATCTTAACATTCATATTCTCAACCTTATCTTCCAATGCACGCAGACGTGCATCAAACTCAGAAGGCTCATAATCTGGATCAGTTGTAGAATCAGATTCAAGTTCGTCAAAAATATCATCCATGTTAATATCATTAGGAGGATGATCACTAACTTCTTCTTCATGTTCAGCTTCAGCATTGCCAACACCAGCACCTTGACTAGGAAAGAAATCAAGCTTCATCTTATTGATATTGGAATTGTTAAATATCAAATGATGGATAGGGGCCTCTCAAATCGGCATATCAACTAACATATGCGTAACCAACACGGTCATCAAATAACCAAAAGGAATGTCACTGTGATCTGGATGGAGTCGAAACTGAATAATGGAGTGGCAAATCAAGGATGGTAGACAAACATGAGCACCACTGGCAACAGCATGAAGAACACGAACCATGAAGGAAGTCAATTCAGATTTATTACCCGATAGAGGATAAAAGTTAGACACAAAGATTTTATGAAGAACTCTGTATTTGAGTAACAGATACTTTAAGGGAAGCACATTCCCTTGATGTGTCCATTGAACATCCAAATTACATAAATCTTTAGTGAGCATACGTTTTTCAGTTACTGAGGGTTTTTCAGATAAGGTATGGATAAGAATGCCTTCATCATTCACAGGAATTTCCATAAGAGCTAAAATCAAATGACGATCGATGTCAAATGGTCCTTCTCTTGTGGCTATCTTAAAAGATAAATTTTCCAATGAAAAATCACTTATGCATGTGAACATGGACTGGGTAATAGACCGATATGCTGGCCCACCCCAATGCAATAAGTTATCTCAACCTACAGCTTGGAGCATAGGAAGGATATCAAAAGGAGCAACATGATTAGTATCAATAGGATGTTCAACAATAATGTTATGCAATCTGATGTCTCGAACATAAGATGGATCATCCTCGGGAGCCCGAAGATGACGCTTAGGGATAGGGACTGATCCGAAGGAAGAGGATAGACCACGGGATGTTGTGTTTCTCCCTCTAGATGCTATTTGTAATAAGGATTTCAAGAAAATAAAGAGTTGCAAAGGATTGAGAAGAGGGTTTTCTCAAATCAGATTTTATAAAAGAAATACCCCAAATCTCAATGTAATTTGAAATAAATAACTTCAATAGTAAAATAGAAGTAATCTAAACATAAATCTATAAGAAAAAAGCAAATGGAGCACTAACCTTGAAGATTTTGTAGGAAGGGTTCGACTAGTCATGCGTCGGCCCGTTGGAGAGTGAAGAAGAAATAAAGAAGATGAAGCATTTTCCCCAATTTTAAGTGATTTACGTGATTCATGACTAGTCGTGGATGTACACGATCGATGGTAACATGACTGGTCGTATAAACTCACGACTGGTCGAGTACCGGCCAAAAATCTGATTTCCAGCATTATATACAAAAATTAAAATCTAATCAAGCAAATATATATAATATGATACAAATAGGCATAAATACTCATTTTAAAATCCACATGCCAAGATCAAATTTCATTTTGTTAAACCTTCTTTTGTCAAGCGGTTTAGTGAAAATGTCAGCACGTTGATTCTCGGTAGGGATATATTCCAAAGATATAACATTTTCTTCTACTAATTCTCGAATATAATGAAATCTAATGTCAATGTGCTTAGTACAAGAATGCCGAATTGGATTTTTTGAAATATTTATAGCACTGAAATTATCACAATATAATAACATAGAATCCTGTTTAATTCCATAATCACTTAGCATACGTTTCATCCAAACAAGTTGTGTACACGCATTACTAGTTGCGATATATTCAGCTTCAACTGTTGAAAGTGATATAGAACTTTATTTCTTGCTAAACCAAGAAACTAAATAGTTTCCAATATAAAAGCAACCACCATTGGTTGATTTTCTATCATCAAGATTACCAGCCCAGTCAGCATTCGAGTACCCAACTAATTGAACACTGGTCTCTTGTGGTACCAGAGAATGAGATTAATAGTACTTGCGACATATCGCATAATCCACTTGACAGCAGTCAAGTGCGACTCTTTAAGATCAGACTGATATCTAGCACAAATACCAACACTTAGAGCAATATTAGGTCTACTAGCAGTTAAATACAGTAAACTACCAATCGTACTCCGATATAATTTTGGATCCACATTTTTACCTGTAGAATCTTTTGAGAGTTTCAAAGTTGTACTCATAGGAGTATCAAAATTCCTACCATTCTCAAATCCAAATCTCTTAATCAAATTCATAACATATATTAGATTGAGAAATGAATATTCTATTAGGTTTTTATTTTACTTGCAATCCAAGGAAATAATTCAATTCCCCAACCATGCTCATTTTAAACTGAGATTTCATCAAATCTGCAAACTCAATAGTCATGTCAGTACAGGTAGATCCATAAATGATATCATTAACATAAATCTATACTATTAAAATGTGATCATTATGTTTTTTAATAAATAGAGTCTTATCAACACATCTCATTTGAAAATTATGTCTTAATAGAAACTTTGTTAGTTTCTCGTACCATGCCCTAGGAGCTTGTTTTAAATCGTAAAGTGCCTTTTTAAGGCGATTTACATGATCAACATTTTTGGGGTCTTCAAAACCCATCGGTTGTTCAACATAGACTTCCTCATGTAGATCGCCATTTAAAAATACACTTTTCACATCCATTTGGTAAATCTTAAACTTTCTAAAACACGCAATGGATATAAAGAGTCTAATTGATTCAAGACGTGCTACTGGTGCAAAGGTTTCATCATAATCAATACCTTCAATTTGAGTATAACCTTGTACCGCTAGCCTAGCCTTGTTTCTAATTATATTGCTATGCTCATCAAACTTATTTTTGAAAATCCATTTGGTTCCAATGATGTGTTTATCTCTAGGTCTAGGTATGAGATACCAAACATCATTTCTCACAAATTGGTTAAGTTCTTCTTGCATCGCAACAATGCAGTTTTCATCAGCAAGAGCTTCTTTTACGTTAGATGGTTCTATCTGGGATGTAAAACATACATAATTACATATATCCTCAAGTTGTCTACGGGTATGAACACCAGTGAGAGGGTTTCCAAGAATTTGTGTGGTTGGATGATCTTTAATAGTCCTCAGTTCAGAATCAGTCTGATTAGATGAAGTATCAGATTTATCAATTGCTAGAACTTCATCATTATTTAAACTTGAGACTGGTGTGTTTAAGTGATCATCAATGACTACATTGATAGACTCTTGAATCACACCGTTCCTTTTGTTCATAACCTTATACGTTCGACTGTTTAAAGAGTATCCTAAAAAGATCCCTTCATCACTCTTCGTATCAAACTTTTCTAAATTTTCACGATCTCGTAAAATATATCACTTGCTGTCAAAAACTTGAAAGTATTTGACAGTAGGCTTTTTGTCGAACCATATTTCATAAGCCATTTTATTATTACTTTTACTAGTGTAAACCCGGTTAATGATATAACAAGCTATATTGACTCCTTCAGCCTAAAGATTCTTAGAGAGCTTCATACTATTCAACATGACATTAGCCATTTCTTAAAGTACTTTATTTTTCCTTTCAACTATACCAGTTTGTTGTGGAGTTTTGGATGCTAAGAATTCATGTAATATTCCCTGGTTGCTACAGAACTTTTCAAAACCGCTATTCTCAAATTCAAATCCATGATCACTACGAATCTTACTGACTTGAGAACCTTTTCAGTTTGAATCCTTTTAAGAACCTTTTTCACTTCTTCAAGGGTTTCAATTCATGTAATATCTGGTAAAGTCATCTACTATTACCAAGCTATATCTTTTGCCACTTCGACTTTCCGTCCTGGTAGGTCCTACAAGATCCATATGGAGAAGCTCGAGTGGTCTTGATGTGGTATCGGAATTTACCTTTTTTTGTGAGTTCCTCATTTATTTGCTAATCTGGCATTCAACACATATTTTATCTAATTTTTATAGTTTGGGTAGACCTCTTATAAGTTCTCGTTTGCTCAATCTATATATATTTCAGTAGAGTACATGTCCAAGATGTTTGTGCCACAAATCAGTCTTGTCTGTATGAACCATGTAACATGATTGATTAGATGAGCTAGATTCGCTAACAATATAGCAGTTTTCAGACATTCTACGTCCAGTTAATATTACTGAACCCTTATTGTTTAGAATCTCACAGCTTTGAATAGAAAACCGTACACTATGGTTATTATCACAAATTTGAGATATGCTTAGAAGATTATGTTTCAGTCCTTCAACATACAAAGCATTTTTATACAAAGGAAGGTTATAGAGTTGAACTGTACCTTGGCCAATTATCTTGCAATTGCTTCCATCACCAAAAGTAACTAACCCATCAGTCATATCTTTAAGATCGGTGAATAAAGCCTTATCGCCTGTCATATGCCTGGAGCATCCACTATCTAGGTACCACTTTGAATGGCTTGTAACTTTGAAAGCAGCGTGGGCAACTAAACAAGGAACCTTAGGAACCCATTTCAGAACTGTTTTGGGTTTGGAAATATAGTTGGTCTTCTTCTGTCTGTTGTTATAAGGATGACCTACTGAGTTAGATTTTAAGAGCTCCTTGAGTAAATCAATTATCTTTTCAGCTAGTGGGTTTCTGTTTTGAATTTTGAAGTTGACATAGCTGCTTTTAGGTTTTTGAAAAACTTTTATATTTTTAGAAAAACCTTGACTAGTATTTTTCCCTTTTGAGTTAGAGGACTCTCCTTTTATAAAGTTAGGAGGAGTATACTTTTGTTTAGGAGGAACATTTTTATCGTAGCCCAACCCAGATCTGTCACCACATTTTCTAGATTCGGATAAAATTTTTTCTTTGGATCTCCTTGGGCATACCTCCATGTATCCTTTAAACTCAGAAGAGAAGATACTTCATTTTTAAGTTTCTCATTTTCAGATTTTAGATTTTCAATCAGGGAGGTTTTGAATTTTAAATCGCATTTTGATTTTTCAAAACAATCTAAAATTTGGGATTTTTTAAAAATAAAAGATTCATAAATTTCTTTGAGTTTAAAAAACTTTTCTTTTTGAAGTTTAAGTTTGACAACAATTTTACAACTTTCCTTGTACAGGGCATTGTAAGCGTCTTGAAGACCATCTTTATTTTCATAATCACTATTCAGATTTTCTTCACTAGTTGAATCATCATAATCTGAAAAAGTGAATTTGGCTAGAGTCATAAGGGCTTTAACTTCACTGCCCGACTCGGTTTAGAATCTTCTGATTTAGAAGAAGCTTTATAATCAGACGATTGATCCCAAGTAGCTAACATACCCTTCCTTTTTAGTTTATCCTTTTTAGGACATTTGTTTGCTAAATGCCCATATTCTTGGCATTTGTAACATTGACTATCTTTCAAAGACTTCCAAGTTTTAGATTTAGGTTTTGATCTTTTCTTATCATTTGATTTTTCAAAGTCAACCCTCTTTTTACTCTTGAAAATCTTGTAAAACTTTTTCGCTAAAAGAGCCATATCATCTTCAGAATCAGAGTTTTCTTGAGAAATACATTTAGAAGATTTAAGAGTGATAGATTTACTTTTAGGAGGTTTAAAGTTTAACTCATAGGTTTGTAAAGAACCAACTAGATCTTCTACCCTCATATTGTTCGTATCACGAAGTTCCTGGATCACGGTTACCTTAGAGTTGAACCGTTCAGGAGCGTAGTATCTTTACACACACTTTACTTTCTAGGATTTTATCGCCAAGACCCCACATTGAGTTTACAGTGTTATTTAATCTTGTGTAAAAGTCCATAAACATTTCATTTTCCTCCATATGAATTTCTTCAAATTTGGTTGTGAGGATTTGGACTTTAGATGTTTTGACAATTGTAGTACCCCCGTGTGTCATTTTTAATATATCCCAAGCTTGCTTTGAAGTATCACAGGATATGATTCTTTTAAACTCATCTGGTGATAGTGCGCAAGTGAATGCATTTAGTGCTTTTGCATTAGCACTACTCTCATGTTTCTGAAGAGTGGTCCAAGAGAAATAAGGAGTTACTCTCATTGATTTTGAACCATCGATACCACTCACTTCAGTGGTAGGTGGGTTCCATTTAGTCACTGTGGCTTGCCACACACTCTCGTCCATTGATTTGAGGAAGATCCTTATCCTGGCTTTCTAATACACATAGTTGTAGCCATCAAAGGGTGGGGGCCTAGTGACTGAAAGGCTATTAAAATTTGACATCTTATATAAAGCTTAGATCGTTAGCTCAGGAATTAAATCCAAATAAGAAAGAGAGCTATTAGGCTCTGATACCACTTGAAATGGCCAAGCTATATGTCATAGACGGGGGAAGGGGGGGTGAATGGACTGTGCCAAGTTTAAAATAAATACAGCGAAAATAAAGAAAGAGAGATAGCCAAATAAATAAATCAATACATAAATACGGAATGCAATCTCAAAATATTGATTGTTCTAAGGACAACCATGCACCACAAAAATGACAGGGCAACCTTACTAGAACAAATAGAGAAACTGAAGCTCAAACTAATAAAGAGATAGCAAGAGATAAATTGTAGAAATATAAATCTAAACTATTACAATATTCTAATCCATATATAGATCCCACAAATGAATAATTAAAGATATGAAATATAAATCACACAGCCACAAAACACAAGGGATTATAGTGGTTCGCCTGTGTGTACATCAACTATTAATAAACAGTCACACAGCTACTCCACTCCTAATATCCTCACACAGGGGATATCAGCGTTCATTATCAAAGATAGGTTTTCCATGTTCACCCAAAACCTTCACAATCGTGTCTTTCTTTGTGGGCTTACACAATTTTAAAAAAACCCCTCTTTTGAGTTTTCCTGGCTCTCCTTAGATAAGCAATACAATGAAATTTTTCTGACAAATCCCAAAAGAAAACCAAATGACAGTAAATTACTTAAACATAAAATATCTAAATTTCTCCTTCGTTGTAGCAGCCCAGAAGAACTAAGTCGGAGTAGAGATTTGAATGTCAAAGTTCAATGTCCAATACTCACTTTATAATGGTTTTAGGTTCTAATAGATTTTAAATTAAACCAAATGGGGCTAGCTCAAATTGATTTTGATTCCAGAAAAAGGAAAAATGAAACTTCCTCTTTTTCAGATCAGATTGGAATACAAGAAACAAAATTAATTTGAAAAACTAAAGAAAGAGAATATTAAACACGCACACTTAGCTTAAATGGAGCACAGACTTATCTCTCGGAAGGCCAAATTAAATTAGCTTGAATTTCATGTTTTATTTTGAGATTCATGCTCTATTTATAGGTGAGCAAATCATGTCTTGGACTGGTCTAAAGATCTCTATGACTGGTCGTATAACCAACAGATATTTGAAAATTCAGGCGCAATAAGATCTGACAGTTTCACGACTGGTCGTAGGGGTCTACGACTAGTCGTAGGTCTCCTTCGACTGGTTGTAGGTTTCTCACGACTAGTCAAAGCTAGCCAAAATTCAGCACTGTACTTTGAGTTATAGGTCTATGACTGGTCGAAGAAACAGTCGACACTGTTCATACGACTAGTCGAACAATCCCTAAGACTAGTCGAAGCCTAACAGAAAATGTTTGAATTTTGTAACAAACGCACGACTAATCTAGGAAATTCTTTGACAGGTCGAAGCAGTGATAGGACTAGTCAAACAATGTTCAAGGCTAGTCGTAGAATAGACTAAACTCACTTATATAAAACATATGACTTATATATCCAAAATGGCCTACTCTAAAGGTCAACATAAGGTTAGTCATACCTCAATAGTGAAGTAAGGACATTGAAACTTAGAGACGAGTGACCTTTGAAAGTAATGAAGCTTGAAGTCTTGATGTAGCTCAAACTTGAAAGCTTCTTGAGATCTTGAGGTTGAACTTAAAAGCTTCATGAGATCTTAACTTGAACTTGAAAGCTTCTTGAGATCTTGACTTATGAACAATGCTTGTCAATCAAAGCTGATCTTGAGTAGAGCTTTGTTCTTCACATATGCAAGCTTCATAACAGTGTCTTTGGAACCACAAATTTGACAACAAAAAGGGGCTATCAACTATAACACTTACAACGTCCAAGGTCCATGAGAGAGCTAGCTGTGGCCCACCTTCATACCATCCAATCCCACCCTTTATGATCAATCTCGACCGTTGAATTTCATCCATTGGAGCTCTAGAATGTGTTGATGGAAGGAGAATCCATGATCAAAGGTGGGTGCTCTACTAAGGTTTGATTTATGTGATTTTAATGATTTAAGGGCCCACATATAGTGGGACCCATCTCGTTGTATGCATTGTTTAGGGGGGGCCCATAGTGGTGAGGTCCCTCCCCTTCTCACCGATCTCTCCTTCTTTCTCTCTCTTTCATTTTCTTGTAGTGATGATAAGGTGTGTGGCCCACTTGATGTGTGTGTATTTGTGTGGCCCACCATGAATGAATTTTATCCATGCCGTCCACCGAGTGGGCCCACCTTATTGCCATCATAGGGCCTGCCATGCATGGCTGTCCGATGGGAATATATAAATATTATCCTTGACCAAGGCTGGTGGACCCCGCACGCATGGACCCATGTTAATTTGTGGGATGTATGCAGACCGACTACCCTCAGACCTCTCTGATGGTGGGGCTTGGATAGAAGCGGTCTGCCTAATAACAAGACAAGGCCGTGGGACCCACCTGGAGTATGCATTGGATCTAACATGAATTATATGTTTTATATTATATGTAATATATTATATGCAATATATAGTATTATATTATATGTTATATATTATATATAATATAGTATAACATATGTCATACATTATATCTGGTGGGCCCCACGTGGGACCCTCCGTGCTATATGTGTTTTATCCTTCTGCCCAGCAGCGTGGGATCCACACACACGTGTGGACTCCACCATGATGTGCTGAGACGTGGACTCACCTTGATTTATATCTGGCCATCTGCCTGGCAGTAGGAGCAGCCCATCATGATGCGTGTTATATACATACCGTCCATCACCTTGACAATGAACCAGCGACCCTCACACCAGCAGGGGTCTGATGATCCAAATCGTCCATTCTCATGTGGAGCTCACCTTACGTGTATGTATTCTACATCCAGGCCATCCGTCCATCTCTGGACGATGGACGCTGGATGCATTTCTATATACTACTATATAAAATAATATATATTATAATATTATATTTTATGGGCCACACCCACGTAGGACCCACCTAATGTGCCATCCATCCAGGCTGGACGGTGGGATTCACCCCAACATATGTGTATTTTTCATGCCGTCCATCTGTTGAGAGGGTGGACCCACCCCACACGTGTGATACGTGTGGCAAGTGGGACCCACCTTGATTTATGTATTATGTATTCACATCGTAGTGGTGAGGGATGTGGATATCCACCATGATGTATTTATTTCATCCACACCATCCAGATTGCACTGGACGGTGCTAGATAATGTTTGGACGGTGCTGGATCATGTTTGGGTGGTGTTGTGGACCCCACCTTGATGTATGTTCCATATCCACACCTTCCGTAATGTTTGGACGGTGCTGGACGACGCTTGGACGATGCCGATTTACATAGACAATGTTTGGATGGTGCTTATTTACATGGGAAGTGTTTGGATGGTGCTGATTTACCTTGTCAATGTTTGGACAGTGCTGATCATCATTAGTGGGCCATTTACCCCATGAAATGATAGTGTACAGTGATACACATGTTACATCCACAACTACTGAAATGATTTTAGTGTGGTCCAAGTCCACTTGAGGCCCATTGGTGCAGCTCATCCATGCAACCCATCATGATGTGTATTTGAGGCCCATGTGATAGGGCCCACCTGCCCTATATTTAAGGCCCATATGATGGGGCCCACCTACTTTAATCTGAGGCCCATGGACAAGGCCCATTATGACGTATTCGTGGCCCATGGGCAAGGCCCATTGTGATGTATATGTAGCCCACTTGATGTATGTGAGGCCATGGGCCCACTAGATTATGCCTGACTTGAGTGAGGCCCATGGTGTTGTATATTAGGCCCTTCGTGAGGCCATGAGTTCACTATACGTTAGGCTCTATATGGGCCACTCCTTGGGAGCAATGTTGGTTAAATGTTAACATTGATGGGCAGTGATGGTAAAATGTCCACATTATGACCTTCCCTTAGGCCTAGTTAGGCCCATTCTCATCATTCTCTAGTGGGTTAACCCAAATTATTGGGCCCCATTGATATTGCTTAGTCCATCGTCGGCCGTCCATCTATGGACCCCGACTTGCGTTGAGATCGAGGCCGATTCTGATTATCAAGGTTGATCTCGATTATCGAGGCCGGTTCTGAATATTGAGGCCAATTCTGATCGATGAGGCCGATTGTCGAGGCCAATTCTGATTGTCGAGGCCGATTGTTGAGGCCAATTTCGATTGTCAAGGCTGATTTTGATTGCCGAGGCCGATTGTCGAGACGCATATGATGTATATACGGCTCATAGTTGAGGCCCATTGTGATGTGTATTCGGCCTATGTTTTGAGGCCCAATGTGATGTATATGCGGCCTATGATTGAGGCCCAATATGATGTATGTGCGGCCCGTAGTTGAGGCCCATTGTGATCAGTATTCAACCCATGTTTAAGGCCTAATGTGATGAACATGAGGTCTATATGATGAGTCTCATTGTGATGCATTTGAGGGCCAGGCGATGGAGCCCATTGATGTGTATTAAGTTCTTGAGTGAGGCCCATGGTGTTGTATATTAGGCCCTTGTGTGAGGTCATGGGTCCACTATATGTTAGGCTCTCTGTGGGCCACTCCTTGGGGGCAATGTTGGTTAAATGTCCACATTGTTGAGGCCAATTGTCGATGATGATTATCGGTGCCGGTTATTGATATCGACTGCGAGTATGTTACAACATAGCATCGTGATACATGCCTATACACATCATTTGCATGTTTATTATGAGATGTGGTTGACCATTGCATATGTCTTGGGCAGGTTGTTATGAGACTCCCAGATAGGTAGAAGTTATCTTACATGAGCGCACGGTATATGCACGATTGATGTATGACTAGATTGTATGACTCATGCACCTTGCATTATGTGTTGTGATTACTGTATGCCCTAGCGACATCAGGGTTGTAGCCTCTATAGGCATATCGTGGATGGCCAGATGGGACACCAGAAATCTGTTATTAGCATCGAGCTGTCATAGATGGCCCTGGGTGAAAATTCTTAAACCCTCTTGGTACTAGAGGATGACCCAACGTCGAGACCGAGTGAATACATGCGCACCCAATTACCAAATACTAGAAGGCCGTGTCTCCCACTGTGTCATGGTCGGTTGGGAGAGGGTATGGCCTTACCCGCCTGAGGGAGTAGGTAATGCTAGGCTGAGTTTCACCAGCTCACGAATGGGTCCGCCATCGATGTGGTGGGTAGATATTGCCCGACTACTGGTCAGGCAAATAGTGAGGTCTCGTCCACTTACCCAGTGTGTGCTTGATGGGGCGGCAAGCTAGTGCAGAGTGTACTATACCCCAGTGATGATCCCAGAGATGTACAATCCTGATTTGTGGAGTAGGAGTTGTATACTCATTTATTCATTCATTCACTACGCACTCAGGCTGGTGGTGTGCAACTATTTGTTACGTGTACCTTCGCAATGGCCAGGATTTCGGTTAGGGCATGCGACTAACCTGAGATCAGGAGTTTACCACATTGAGTCTGATATCTAAATTAGGTATGAGACTGGTTTGTATAGAAGTCCCTTGTGATGGACCCCATAGCCAGCGATACTACGTAATATCATCTCCACTTCACACTCCAACACGGTCATTCCATTCGCACAGCATATTGCATTACATCCACAGCATGTGGCATTTTTCGTTACTGTATTTCTGCATTTATATGGTCTAGATATGGCTGGCGGTATTCATGAACTCATCAGGAATTGTATATTACATTGCATCCTCGGCATCTGATATTTGTCTTTTTATGCCTCCTCGTTTGCATAGCTGATCTGTATTGCATACTCTGATATTGTTTAACTCATGGACTTATCAGTATTTCTATTTCCTCTGATATCGTATGATTCATGATCTTACCAGTATTTTCAATATTCTATGATTATGGCATTATATTGAATACTTGACACTTAACTTGTGCACACACTTACACTACCCTTTAAGCTTTCTATAAGCTTATGCATGATAGATGCGTGCAGGTGATGTTAGGTTACAGAAGCGTGGAGCTTGGAGCATGTAGCTGACTTCTGGAGCTTTGAGTTTGACATATGTATTTCCCTTTCAGCGCTGTATTCAAATGTTTATATTAGTGGATATGTGATGATGATGTTGTCTTTTTTATTTGGATAAACTTGTGGTTATGCTTGTTATGAAATAAATGTACGTTAAAAAAATCCTCCTTGTAAGATCACAGGATCAGAATCTGGCGTATGGACATTGGAAGCTGAGAATGGGTACTATAGAGGCTATCAGAACCAGATTCGACGATCAGGATTCATGTGAATCCGATTTCTGGGTTTGGAGCGTGACACATGACATCCACAAGCTTATCATGGATGGTCAGATAGGACATCAAAAATATTTAGTTTCAGCATATGGACATGTTGTATGTCCATGGGTGAAATACCCTAAACTCCTATGGCCAGGGTATGCTCCAACATCTAGACCGAGTGGATACATGAGCGCTTGAGTGCCGAATATCAGAAGGCCACATTTCCTACTGTGTCATGGTTGATTAGAAGAGGGTGTGGCCTTACCCACTCAAGGGAGGGGCCAATGTCAAGCTGAGTTTGACTAGCTTGAGGAGTGAGTCCGCTATCGAGGAGCCGGGCCGATATTTGCAGGCGGATAGTGAGGTCTCTTCCACTTACCTAGTCGTGCGCTTAGATGGGGTAGTAAGTTGGCGTAGAGTGTACTAGACCTCGATGATGATCACAGAGATATACGATACTGATATGTGGACTTACTAATCAGGAATTGCGTAATCAACATTTAACTCATTCATTCATTCACTATCCACTCGGGATGGTGTGCGCAACCAAAACATTATGTGTACCTTCACAATGGCCATGATTTTCGGTTGGGGTGCATGACCAACCTGAGATCAAGAGTTTACTACATTGAGTCTAGCTATCCAAATTTAGGTATGGTATTGGTTTGGATGGAAGTCCCTTGCAATGAACCCCACAGCTTGCGATACCATATACTATCACCCCAACTACACACTCCATCTTTATCATTTCCTTCGCATTTATACATTGCATTGCACCCTCAGTATATAACATTTGGTTAACTATGATTCAGCATTGCATGACCTATATATGACATTTGGTTAACTATGATTCAGCATTGCATGACCTATATATGACATTTGGTTAACTATGATTCAGCATTGCATGACCTATATATGACATTTGGCTTACTCTATCTCTGCATTGCATAGTCGATCTACATTGCTTTCTTAGTATATGACATTGACTTATTATCTCTTTGCATTGTATAGCATGTATAAGGCTGATGGTATTTATGGACTTTCCAGTATTTCCACTTACTCTGATATTTGTTTGCTTGGCACATGCATTGCACACATACACCACCCTCTAAGCTTTCTTTAAGCTTATGCACAATAGATTCATGCAAGTGACGCTAGGACATGGCCGAGCAGGAGTAGGAGCGTGTGGCTGAGCTTCTGAAGTTTTGATATCTTTCTTATATTTTCCATTTATGTATTGTGCTCTATAGTTTTTTTTTATTATAGTGGATATGTGATGATGATGTTACTCTTGTGATTCCTGTACACTTTTGGTTATGCTTCTTTACAAAAAAAAAATCACATTGAGAAATCCTCCTTATAAGATCCAGGATCAAAATCTAGTGTATGGGCGCTGGGAGCCGAGAATGGGATACTATGGATCCGCACAATGTTCCTCTCAATGAGATGATCAAATCACAAGCCGAAATGCTGACCGGATTTG
This sequence comes from Magnolia sinica, assembly GCF_029962835.1. Classification (NCBI taxonomy): domain Eukaryota; kingdom Viridiplantae; phylum Streptophyta; class Magnoliopsida; order Magnoliales; family Magnoliaceae; genus Magnolia; species Magnolia sinica. The sequence goes on from NC_080579.1 coordinate 58,629,946, forward strand.
ATATCCATATTTAACATTTAAACTCTTTCAATTCTTGTATTCTGAATATGCTATCTTAGAATCAAGGGAAATCAAAGGATGTAAATGAACTCCAGATGAATAATATGATGATTGTTCTCTACACACTCTCTTTGTGATGATTAAATAAGACAATCTCCCAAAATCGAATACATTTGTTTCTTGCCGAAACAGCAGCCACCCGACTGGAGCCTTCCTTTTATACTTACGTGCGACACATTTGACTATGCTATTGGGGTGGTTTTAGGCCAGAGAAAAGAAAATAGGCCCTATGTTATTCATTATGCAAGTAAAACTCTAAATACTGTACAATGAAACTACTCTAATATGGAAAAGGAACTCTTACCCGTAGTATTCGCTTTAGACAAATTTAGACCCTACTTGAACGGATCTAGGATCATTATCTACACCGATCATGCGACACTCAAGTACCTTCTTTCTAAGAATGATGTTAAGCCCCTCCTGATAAGATGGATCATCCTACTCTAAGAATTTTACTTGAAAATAAAAGATAAGAAGGGAGTAGAAAACGTAGTGGGTGACCATCTTTCTAGAGTTGACCTCCCTGATTCCCTTGAGACGACACCGATAAAAGATATGTTCCCCGACGAACAACTGTTTAAAGTCTCCCATTCACCTTCTTTTGCTGACATTACTAACTATCTTGCCACAAGTTTCATGCTGACACATTGGAGTGCACAAGATAAGAAGAAAATTTTCATCGAGGTGCATAAATTCTTCTAAGATGATCCTTATTTATTTAAATATTGGCCATATTAGATTTTAAGGAGATGTGTGTCAGACAATGAATACTAGAGTGTCATCTCCTTTTGTCATTCTCAGGCTTGTGGTGGTACTTTTCTCCTAAAACGACCACAACCATAATTTTTCAGTGTGGCTTTTATTGGCCCACAATGTTCAAGGACACTTATGAGTTTTGCAGAGCTTGTGAGCATTGTAAACAATTAGGATCATTGTCCCATCGGAATATGGTACCTTTAAACCCCATTATGATCATTGAAGCATTTGATTGCTGGGGCATCGATTTCATGGGACCATTCCCCTAATCTCATGGAAATTTATACATTCTATTAGTCGTAGACTATGTCACTAAATGGTTCGAAGGGATCCTGTGCCGGAATAATGACCATCAGATGGTCATTAAATTCTTAAAACAGAACATCCTTTCCCGATTCGGAACGCCTCGAGCCATCATTAGTGATGGATGCTCACATTTCTGCAATAGGCAATATTATAAAAAATAAGGCTCGACTGGTTGTATAAGTCTACATTAAAATAAAAGGTATTGATTACAATGAAACCTTTGCACCAGTTGCTTACCATGAATCTATAAGATTATTTATTTCATTGCATGTTATAAGAAATTTAAAATATATCAAATGGATGTCAAGAGTTATTTTTTAAATGGTGACTTATATGAGGAGGTATATATTGAACAACCAAAGAGTTTTGAAAACCCCAAATCTCCTAATAATGTATATCGTCTTAAAAAGGCGCTTTATGGTTTGAAACAAGCTCCCAGGGCATGGTACAAAAAACTGAGTAAATTTTTACTTAGTCACAACATTATTATGGGCAGTGTTGATAAAACTTTATTCATAAAAAAATATAACGATAATATACTGATAGTTTAGATCTATGTTGATGATACCATTTATGGATTTACATGCACTAACTTATCTACTGAGTTTGTAGATCTGATGAAATCCAAGTTTGAAATGAGTATGCTTGGTGAATTAAACTACTTTCTTGGATTATAAGTTAAACAACTTAAAGATGGTATATTCATTTCACAAACCAAATGCGCCTTGAACCATGTTAAAAGGTTTGGGTTTGAGAATGGAAAGAATTTTGAAACTCCAATGAATACAACTCTTAAACTCTCAAAGGATGAATCAGGTAAAAGTATACACTATATTGATTTTAGTGTTGGAATATATGCTAGATATCAATCCAATCCTAAGGAATCACATCTAATTGTTGTTAAACGGATAATCAGATATGTCGCAAGTTCTGCTTAAAATTGCGTTAATGGCCGCACTAGTAGAAGTAAAAATAGGTCACAGTGTCCTAAAGGGGTGTGAATAGGACTTCATAAAATTGTATGATGATTTAAAATCCCATTATCATAATCCTTATTTAACAAACAACTATCAAGATGACCCAAATTTAACTCTAATAGCTTCCAAGCCAAATAGAGTTTCCAATCATAAGATTATCCAGTATTTGAACAGTATGCAATCTTAGTTTATGATGAGTGAATGATGCAATTGTGTGTGTGTGTGGGATGTGATTCTTATCAGTTCTAAATAATCATATTAGCATGCTTTATGAGAAATTCAAAGTAAACATAAATAGTAAAGTGAAAATATCAATCCCAAACATAGTCATTTATAGTGGTTCAGTTACGTGGCTACTCCACTTCCGGCGGTCGCACTCAACCCTTACATGTACCGGATCTCACTAACAGAGATTTTAAATCAGGTTCACCTCTAACCTTCACAACCTACACAAGGTTGACTCAAGGACCTACACAATGAACCTAGACATGTCTCCACGAGACACAAGTTTATGCGCACATAGGAGCAAGGGTCAACATACAGCACTCGGGTTTTATGCTCTACACACAAACAAAGGATCTATGCAAGGAACCTAACCTTTTAGGAAACAAAGGCCAAAGACCTATACTAAGGACCTAAGTTTATGCTCTACAAGAGCAAGGGTCAACACATAATAGCCACACGTACTCTCCCATCAGAGGATTCCTATGAGGACTTGAAAGGGGTGAGAATCACGTGTGACCCAATCCTACTCAAAGGAATGATCAGCAGGGTCTCTAAACTTTAGTGACTTACAGATAAGTAGATGAGTCCCATTAAGCGCATTGATGAAGATCTCCTCATTTGATGACAAAGAATCTTCAGCTCCCTTGAACCGCAACACTGATGTTACTCTAATGTACGGTGACGGGTTAGGTCAAGGTTATGTTGGCAATTACTTTATTAAATGATAATCGTTGAAGAGACAAAGTAATTCTGAGATCTTAGGCATTCAAAGGATCCCAGCTCAATGATTTTCCATTAAGGTGGTAGTTGGAAGATCCTTGAATGTAGAAGTTCATTCCCTAATCCACTCTATTGAATGTTAATGATGAGAGTGGATTGAAGGATGAATTCCCATGAGAAAAAGGGCTTAGGGTAGATAACATGAAGTTACTCTCTCAAAGCTCACTCTATTTTTTCTCAATACAGTAACTAAGAACAAGGTCTCCTTAAATAGGCAAAAAGATCCAACGGTATTAAAATAGTCATATTTTTTAAAGATTTCGATATCATCAAACATATACTTTCAATGATTTTGAAGGTCCATTCGATGATACGAACTCAACTGTCAAATGCAACTGTATCATTTTGACCAAGGCTCGATGATATCGAACATGCTTCGATGGAATCGGAATTTGAACTCTAATTTCATTGACACACGATTCGATAACTCGACAATGAATACATGAGAGCAGGCTAGACTTGAAAGTGACTGGCTTCGATAGTATCCAGCTTCCCTCGATATCATCAGGTTTCAAATGTCGATGACATCGATACTCAGTTTGATACATCAATTTTTTCCAGAAGATTTTCCTGTAAACTCACTGGAGAATCCTTTGTCCAATTTTGATGTTATCAACCTATTTTCGATATTATCAACATTTGAATATCGATATTATCGAGAGTGTCTCGATTCCTTGAACATATCTAAAAGATTTTCCCAAAAGCTTGCTGGACTAGTTTGATCCAAATTCGATATCATCGGAATTTGAGTTCCGATGAAATTGAGGCTTCCTTCGAGATATCAATATATATGTGATTTGCTTTAACATCACGCTGGACACAAACTAGTCAGTTCGATTATATCGAACTGTCTCGATGTTATCGGTACTTTAATGTCAATGATATCGAAGAGTCCATCAATTTATCGAGAATGTTGTCCAAGGATCAAGTTGGTTGCTTGACATAAGTTGTCCTCAATTCAATGATATCGAGAACTTTCTGAGGACATCGATAACAGGTGTTCGATCAGATCGATGTGATATCGAATATTGAGAAAGGTTGAAAAATTAGAAATTCTCCTGTTTTGCAAGATAAGTTTTCATACTCAAACACCTATGTTGTTCTACTCATTTTAAGGTTTTATATACTTTTGTGTTTTGGGACATGGGATGTGAGGCTAAGTTTACCTTTGATGAGTTCAGAGGACACATCCAGTTGAGGCAAATGCTTGAATGATCTTCCTTGACTTGCTGACTCAACACTCACGCTAATTGACAAACCAGGGCACTTTCACTGCTAACTTTGGACTGCGGTATCCACATGATTCATTCGTAAAAATTATCGGATATACTGATTCGTGGCTCAGTAAGAAATAAAATTTTGTATCTCTTTCTATGACTAAAGCTAAATATATCACAGCTGGTAATACCTGCACTAAGCTTATTTAGATGAAAATAATGTTAGCTGGTTATGGTATTACGCAAGATACAATAACACTATACTATTATAATTTGAGCGCAATTAATATTTATAAAAATCTAATCCAACATTCTTGTACAAAACATATCGATATTCGATACCATCATATTCGACAATTAGTTGAAAACGAGAGTATCGTACTTGAGTACATTCAAATTAAGAAGCATCTTGTAGACATATTAACCAAACCACTTGATAAAAATAGATTTTCCAATTTAAAGCATGATATTGATTTGTGTGTTATTAATTAATTATATCTCTTATGCATTTATTTTTATTGTATATTTATAGTGTGTAAATGCATGACTTGATAATAAATAAATAAATAAATAACAAATCAAAAATTAGATTTTTTGAGGCATCTTTGATCAGTCGTGTACACACTCAGCTAACTGAACCTTCGACCAGTCAAGTACATACTCGACCGATTGACGACTGCATGATTTCAATCTAAAAGTGGAAAAATACCTTTTTCATTTCATTTTCCACCTTCTTCCTCGACTAGCCAGTGCCTCTCTCGACCAACCCAACTTTGAATCTTGGTTATAAGTGTTTATTTTTCAATTTCCTTCAAGTTTTGAGTACATATTTGCTAATTAATCTCATTTTTAGGTTATATTTGTGATTTCAAACCCTCTTTGTAGTGGGATTTGTTTCAAATCTGATCTACTTCAATCTTTTCATTCTCTTTGATTTATTTATTGTGCTTAACATTATGGAGTATCGATCAAAGAGAATAACAACTCGAAAGAGTTGTGGTAGCTCATCATCTTGATCAACTCCATCTAAGGTGAGAACCCTACGAGCCACAAACGAAGATTCGGAGCATGTGAAGGATTTTCGTACAAGAGATATCATCATTGAGAGAACCGTTAATGTGACGCCCCATCACTGTGGTCACATGTGGGCGGGCACTGATGTGGGCGTGACCTGAGGGTCTGGGCGAGCTACCAGTGGCTGGCAGGCTACTATGTACCCAGTGAGAGGCGAAACCTTGTCCCACATCGGAAGAGTTGTCGAAAGTTGTGATGGTTATATGTGGAGTTGCCACCCTATACTGTATGAGGCCTTTTAGGGGAGAACCCTAAGAACAAAACCGTGCGGGTTGTGCCTAGAGCGGACAATATCATACAATGTGGACATGGACTGTTACAGTTAATGTTAACCATATATCTTCATTCAGTCTTGATCAAATTTTGACCGAAATTGGTTGGGATCGCATCCTTGGTTGGGGCGGAACGACTTACCGTTCCATTGCGCAAGGGATGTACACTTCCATTAGTGATGTGTCCCTAGAGGAACTTATATTCACAATTACATTTGTGGAAGGAACCTTCATAGTTGATCGCTATCTCATCTCGTCATTGATTGAGATTTCCGTTGCAGAAGATGTAATTCCTATTGCAAATCTGACTGATAAAATGACTAATACTGAGCGGCAAGTTATTACACGTAAATTGTGTAACTTTTATGCCGAATGAAAGTCAGGTAATGCCCTTCCAGTTAACCAATTGTTTCCCAAATATCGTGTTCTTCATATGATTTTCACTTCAAATGTCTATCCTAGGTCAGGGAATAAGTCTGAACTTACTCCCTTCATGACTCGAGTTCTTCATTATGTAGTATCTAGTATTCAAGTCTATCCTCCATTAATATGTTATCTCAATATTTAATTCCGTTTGCATCCTGGTCATGGATCGATTCCATTTGCTTACCTCATGACTTACATTACTTTATATTGTAATGTCACAATTCCTACATCTAAGGCACCAGAATCGGAACTACCTTTTAACAATATCAACCTGAATACGATGAATCTGAAACCTCTTCCTTACCAAACCGAAGAAGAGGAGAAAGCTCAGGCACCTACAGATACTACTATGGAAGATATTTTTGCTGAGCTAGATGAGTCTGATGATCCAGAAGATCCATACTATCAACCTTCTCAGGTAGATGGTCGTCTTAAATCTTTGGAGGAGAAGGTTGAGGAATTGCAAGTCTCACAGGTCAATGTGGTTCAAAACCAAAAATCTACAATGAAGTACATGAAGAAGTACTTCATCGCATCAGCCGAAGTTTGAATCAACTTGACCCTTCTATGCTTGCTCGTTCATCATCTGGATCTGATTGAGATCATATCTTTTGAAGTACTTTTTATTTCAGTGCTGTAAACTTGAGCTTAACTTGTTTGTTTAGATGATTTCTTAACACTCTCTCTTAACCTTTTTAATGTTATCTCCCTAACATTTAAACTTTCATATGTTAATTCCTTTCCTCTCTAAATATTCTTACTTGTTCTTCTATCGGCTTTAAATGTTAATTATTTATATTTCTATCTATCTTACCTGATAGTTTTCTAGTACTTCCTTTGTCAACTTGTGACAAAAAGGAGGAGAGTTAGTTAATATTTGAAGAAAGAATGCATATTAATTGTATATGGAGAATGATCGACATGTATGTAAATGCATGTATGCTTAACTGAAAGGCAATATATGGTATGAAATGTATTTTATGATATGAATGATACAGGGGAAGTACTAATTGAGGGGGAGTAGTAAATATTTTGAAATCTTTAACAATCTTCAACAACATGAGTACAGGAGTACAAGGCTTCATTATGATAATTGTAAAATTATGTGTTTATCACGAAATTGACAAAGGGAGAGATTGTAGGTGCTATAATGTTTAAAGCACACTTTGTTTGTTAAATTTTGTTTAGTCAAAACATATTATCAAGAGATCTTCAATTATGGTTTAAGATCAAGGCTCAAGCCTAGTCCAAGTTCAAGTAGAAGATGAAGCTCTAAAGACAACATGAAGTCAAGATCAAATAATGTTCTAGTAGAAGATCAAGCTCCATAAAGAATTTTAAGTCTTTAATCTACTTCAAGACAAAGAAGTTCAGTTATTTCAAGTATTATAAACCTTAGAAAGACCTTAGGGTTTAGGTGCTTTAAAAAGCTATTTAAAATTGAGTTTTTATGCTTGTATTTGGTTAAGTTTCGACCACTTGAGGTTTTACTCGCCTATCCTAAGTTTTACTCAGCCAATCCTAGAATAAGCTGAAACAAAACAGAAAATTCGTTTCTTCTTCGACTAATTGAGTGGCCTACTCAACTAGTCGAAGGGAAATCTTCGACTAGCCCTAGGTTTCTCGGCTCAAAGTCTAGCAACTAAATCATTTTGGACTTAGGCACCTTTATCTAGTCGAAGACCACCTTTGACCAGTCGAAGCCCACCCTAAACTTGTCAAACTGGGCCTTTGACTAGTTGAAGGTTTATCAAACTTTATCCTGATCAAATCCAAAAATCCATTGAAACTAAATCCGATGCTTGGGCCAGTCAAAGAACCAACTTCTTTGCCTAAAAATTAAGGTTCTCTCTCAATCCGAAAATTCATTCAAGATTATCCAAATCCTTTTACAGGTGAGAGAGAAGCTCCATTTATATTCAAGTTATTTGAATGGTATTTGTAAATTACTTTTTATAGACTTTTGTTCAATTCCTTAATCTCAGACACAGTCATTCTGATCCTAAAGAGAGTGGATATTACTTTTCTTATTGAGGTTTAAAAGAATTAATACAAGTACCCATTGGTTTAATCTTAATTCAAATCAATAGAACCTTAGAAATTTTCTCTCGAACTGATCATTGAACATTCGACATTCAAGAAAAGCAGTTCTTCAGCTACAACTTTTTCTACGGTGAAGATAAGTATATATTTGTTTACTTTCTGTACTTGGTTTTTCTAAGATAGCCATAAAATCTCAGTGTTGGTTTTTCTGAGATATCTAAAAAATCTCAGTGAGGGTTTTTGTTTGTAATAGCCCAATAAAATCACAACTTATTAGGTTTTAAGGTGACCCTAAGAAAACCTTACCCATAGTGAATGCCAAGATAACATGGAGAGTAATTTTGGGTGTGGTGTAGGTGTGGTTGTTTGAGAATAGTTGTTGACACACCGAACCACTATAATTCTTGGTGTTTATGGTGAATGCTTTTATTATTTTTATGATGAATGGTTATAATTTCATTTAAGTATAAGTGGTGAATGATTTTAATATTTATTTTATTTACTCTTGCTAAGTTTGGAGTTTTGATTCTAATCACATTCGTGAAATAAGTTTGTCTTACCTAAACTTGTCCGGGTGAAGGTTGTCTTACGAATCAGTTGGAATTAATGTTTCAATATTAAGGCAGTTACGTTCTCTGATTTATATATTATTTAGCATAGTCCCCCCCCCCCCCCATCTAGGACTTCTTAAGCTCTCCTTTTCATCTTTTATGTTTGATGAGAGTGGAAATAAGCATACTCTCTTTTTTTTTATGTTGGGAAGAAATCACTACCGAGTATGTCTAATCTTGACTTAAATAGACATATTTAAGATCAACAAGCAAGGGTTTTATGTCATGCTTCAGTGCTTTGAGGCTAGATGGTGGAGGCACTGTGTCGTTTTGGGGAAATTTCTCAAATTGTAACCTCCACCGGTTAACTTCAAGTACTGACACAACATCAAGCGTGGCCTCCATCTCCCTAATTGTGTCATCATCTAAATCAAGGGAGTGAGCCAAGCACATCTCTAAAGTATTAGAGTATAGAGTTAGAAGTGCTCTACCTTCCATGAAAGAATCAATCAGATTGATGTCATGGGTATCGTCCTCATCCACTGACTGTTTACTCATGTTGAAAAAGATATTGAGCTCCAATGTCATATTTTTGAAAGATAAATCCTTAATTTCATTTCTACAATTAATAATGGCATTAGATGTGGCAAGGAATGGATGACCAATGATTACCGGTATATAAGTACTCATATCTACAATAGGGTGTGTATACAGGATGATAAAATCTACTGGGTAGTAGAATTTGTCAACCTGGACCAAAACATCCTCAATCATCCCTCTCGGTACACGGACTAAATGATTAGCAAGTTGTAATGGGGTTTAGGTGGGTTTTAATTCACCTAAACCTAATTGTTCGTATACCGAGAAAGGAATCAAATTCATGCTCGCTCCTAAGTCAAGAAGTGCATGCTCGATTTGGTGATTCCTAATTATACAAGTGATAGTTGGGCTACCGGAATCTTTATATTCCTGTGGCACATCTTTCTTGAGGATGACACTCACTTTTTTTAGTCAAAATAAATTTCTTTTGAATATTTTGTCGTCTCTTGGTTGTACATAAGTCTTTCAGAAATTTGGCGTAGGATGAGATTTCTTTCACAACGTCCAATAGAGGTATGTTGACTTTCACTTACCTCAACACCTCTAGAATATCCTGTGAGTTAGCTAGAGGTTTTGGTACAATTAACCACTAAGGGAATGGCGGAATCAGCTTACTTTGAGATTCTGGTTATATCTCATGTGGGATGTTGTTAGGTCCATCATCCTTAACCTCTTCTGAGTCCTTAGGTTTTTCAGCCCTCATTGGAATAGTTTTGTCAACTGCCTTACCACTCCTAAGAGTGGTGATAGATTTAGCTTGTTCCACATGTTGATTGGAAGAGCTTGGGTCACTAATTTCACATTGAGGCTTAGGATTGGGGAGAGGTTAGGCTGGAAAAGTCCCTTTCTCCCCATTTTCTAGGTGTGACATAATCATTGAATTGATGATGCAAACATTCCTATTGTAGTTTTGAGATCTTGGAATGCTTGCACCGTATTCTGGTTGAATAGCTCTTGGTTTTGCATGAAAGTTTGAACCGTATCTTATTGAGGCCTCTTTTGAATTAAAAATTGAGTATGGTCCTCTTTTGGTTAGCCATTTGTTCTTTCCTCTAACTAAAATTTGGATGATTCCTCAAACTGAAATTGTATGTATTTAAGGCGGGTCCTCTAAAAGGTCTTTGGTAGTTGTTTATGGCATTTGATTGTTCATTCAATATCTCTTAAAAAGTAGGAATTGTTGGATAAATATTCTTGGTTATATGCATGTTACAAGCAAAAATACCACAAACAACTTCCACAGCCTTTTCAGGTTTGATAGATTCTACCTTCTTAAGTTCCATGGCCTTGAATTTTCAATGAGATTGGTCACTTTGTACTTATATAGTCTTTCTCTTTTAGAACATAAATTCTTCCCCTTTCCTTTGATCGAGTAGGCTTAGAAGTGGTTGGTCTTAGGGAGGTGTCCCATGATTGCACATTTTCTGCCAGTTGATCAAGGTAGTCCAACGCATAATCGGCCTCCTTGTTCATAAATTTACCGTTACACATCATCTCTACAAATTGCCGCATTGGCAAAGTTAATCCATTATAGAAAAAAGCTTATTGCTTGCCATATTTTCTAACCATGAGGTGGACAAGAAATTATGAGTTCTTTGAACCTTTCTCAGCATTGAAAGAAGGTCTCTTCCTCTTTATGGGCAAAGTTCATGATTGCCTTCCTTAAAGTGTTAGTTTAATGAAACGGGAATTTTTTTATAGAAATTCCCAGGTCATCTCAGGCCATGTGCCAATAGATCTTAGTTTTAAGGAGTAGATCTACGTCTTACCCTTCTCTTTCAATGAAAAAGGAAACAATTTAAGGCGCACTGTGTCCTCAAACACATTTTGGTAGTGTAATAGAGCAACTATCTCATCAAACTCCTTGATGTACAAATATGGACTTTCAGAATCTAGTCCATGAAACTTAGGAAGGATTTGTATCACTCCAGGTTTGATATCCACATTTCCTGTATTAAGTGTAAAGAACATACAGGAAGGTGTACTCAGCCCCACCGGTTGTAAATAATCTCATAGAGTATGAGGCAAGAGTGTATGCTGTAGAGTGTCAAATATTGCAAATTCTCCCTTACTTATATCTTGGTTTTAGGAACATGATAAGTGCTTAAAGGTATATTTTATACATGTTTGTGTTGCAAGGGGAATCTGACAGCCTGAATTGGAAAGAGTGTTAAAAGCATGGATTTGATGGTCGAGAATTACCAAGGTGAATGACGGATCTTAGGAGACCAAGAATGAAAAATTCACATGCCAAAGATCCGAGGAAACCAAGTACAAAGGCTAAAGAAATGACATGAATGATTTTAGAATCTACAGTAGAAAGTAGACAGATTCGGTCCGACCAAACCCATGTTCAGTCCTATTGAACTTACATAGCACAGTCCAACAGCAAATGATGAAATTCATAAGATAATTCGAATAAACTAATGGGTAAATCAGTCTGACCGAAACCCAGTTCCATCCAACCAAAGGGAGGATTCGGTGTAACCGAAAGTGCACAAAAAGCTCCAACGCTGAACGGAGTTAATTTAGTTTGACTGGAGATTAATTCGGTCTGACCGATGCCTTAAGTTTGGTCTGACCAAACCTAGATTGGTCTGACTGAAATCGAGCAACAGAAAAAACAGAATCCTTTCCAAAATCAGACTCAACTTCAGATTCAACTTCTGTCCGATCGAAACTTAATGTGGAAAAGCTGTGGACTGTGTAAATTGAGGCAGTTTTACGAATGGATTACAAAAATTCCAAGTCGGTACGTAAGGTGGAGCATCACAACTATAAATAGGAGTCTATAGGGCATTCCTAGGCATCATCTAAGGTTTAAGGGTGGAGCCAAAGGTTAAAGAGCCACCACCAAGAGTTTTTCTTCTTCTTCCTTAGTTGCTTTTAATGCTTTGTTTGAGAGTTTTTGGTTCAATCATGTCTATGGTTAGCTAAACCACTTAGCTAGGTCTAAGAGGGGAAGATGGTAGCGCGATTGGGATGTGTATTTTGCTTTAATTCATGTTTATATTGAACTTCAGTAATTTTTAATTGATTTTAAGGAATATTTTCAATTTTTTCTGTGATAGCTTTGAATATCTTCTTTTCTTATTTCAAATCGTGGGATTGGTAAATCTTGTTGCTTGCCATAGTCTCCTAGGCATGGGTGGGTGATGGAATCCCTTCCAATCTTCACAATCCTCTTCTATTGAGGTTGGTTCAATGAAAAGTTATGAGATTTGATCATCTCCTCTTCCGACTGGATAAGATATGACTCTGATTCCAGTTATATATCCTAAATTAAGCAAAGTAGCATCCCAATAGCTACAAGTGGATCCTTGGCACCCTAGTTCCCACCTTTAAATTCACAAGTTTCAATCAACACAATTCACAATTAGTTCGTTTATTCAGATTTCTAATTTAGATCTTCTTTTAGTTATAATTCTAGCTACTTTTAGAATAGGCACGAGTTTATTCGTTGTGGATTTAACCTCGGTCTTACCGGGATTATTACTACATTGCGACCCTACACTTGGGGTTGTGAACAAGTTTTTGACGCCATTGCTGGTAACTACAATTGCATTTTTCTAAATTTAATTAGTTTTAAAATCATGTTAAGATTAGGATTAACTTTTTGTTTTGTTTTTAGGATAAGAATTTTTCTGAACTTATTTTTAGAAACTATGTTCTCTATTTTTTAGGATCCTAACCTAGCATCTCCTATCTGGTAACTTCATTCTAACTCTCTTTCTCTTACTTCTTATCTGTTGTAGTTTTCAATTCTTAGATTTTATGTTAGGTTCTGAACTTGAAGGCTTCGAACATTTCATGCCCAAGTGGGTTTGTGATAACACTCGACTTCTCTTAAGTGAAGGAGGATTGGTCGAAGGGTTGCCTATCCATCACAGGACTAGACACCACTAGAGATCCTCATAGTCGATAGAAGTGATATCTATAAATCAACCTACAAACCCACCTCAACCTCTAGTTGAGGAAGCCCAGGATAAGCATGAGGTGCATCATGCACCCCCGCCTTGTTCTCTATGAGACTATTTACAACCGGCAGTGGTGAGCACACCTTCCTATATGATTTTTTCCAGAAAAATGAGAAATGTGGATATCAATTCAGGAGTGATTCAACTCCTTCTGAAGTTCCATGGACTTGAATATGAAATTCCATATCTACACGTGAAAGAGTTCGATGAGATAATAACCACTTTATACTTTTCAAATGTGTCTGAAGACTAAGGCTAAAACTCTTTCCCTTCTGCTTAAAATAAAAAGCTAATATGTGGTTGCACTCACTACGTCTATGATTTATTAGCAGATGGAACGACATGACAAGGGAGTTCATAAAGAAATTCTTCCCATACCATAAAACGGACACCATCAGAAAGTTGATCATGAACTTTGCCCAAAAAGGAAAAATGAAACATTCTTTCAATGTTAAGAGCGGTTTAAGGATCTTGTCAGTTCATGCCCACAACACAGTTTTGAAATGTGGTGCATAACAAGTTTCTTCCGTGAAGGATTGACATCTTCTACGTGCCAAATAGTTGAGACAATGTGCAATGGGGGATTCATGAAGAAAGATGTCGATGATGTGTGGAATTACTTTGACAAACTTGCTGAAATCGCACATTCATGGGACATCTCCCAAAGACCTAGCACCACTTCTAAGCCTACTCATTCAAAGGAGAATGGCAAAATTTATTTTTTGAAAGAGGAAAATGATATAAATGCTAAAGTGGCCAATTTCACAAGGAAACTCAAGGCTATGGAACTTAAGAAGGATAAGGCTAAGGAAGTTGTCTGCGGTATTTGTGCTTATAATGTTCACACAACTTAAAATTATCCGACTATACTTGCTTTCCAAGAAATACTGAATGAGCAATTGAATACCATGAATAACTACCAAAGGCCTTTCAAAGGACTCACTTCAAACACATACAATTAAAGTTGGAGAAATCATCCAAACTTTAGTTGGACGAATGGACAAACTACTACTCAAGGAATCCCTAACTAATTTTTGAATCAAGGGAAACTTCAAGAGGAATCGATTTAAAATCCCATACAAACTCAAGAGCTCATCCAACAAAGTACTCTCCAACCCTAGTAGAACATACAAGGGCTATACAAAAGATAAACTCACGTGTTGCAGTTATGGAGAAAGGGATCCTTCCAACTCAACCTATCCATAATCCTAAACTGCAATACGGAGTTAGTGACACAAGCTCTTCAAATCCAATGGAGTAAGCCAAGTCTATTACCACTCTTAGGAGTGGGAAAACAATTGACAAATTTATTCCAGTAAGGGCTGAAAAGTCCAAGGACCCGAAAGAAGACACATATGATAGACCTAGCACTACTCCACAAGGATTAGAACTGGAACCTCTGAGTAAGCCAATTTCTCCATTTCCCCAGTGGTTGATTGCACCAAAACTTCTAACCAATTCATAGGATATTCTAGAGGTGTTTAAATAAGGGAATGTCAACATTCCTCTTCTGGATGGTGTAAAACAAATTCCTTCATATGCCAAATTTATGAAAGACCTATGCACAACCAAGAGGAGGCAAAGTATTAAAAAGAAAATTTTCTTGATAGAAAAAGTGAGTGTCATCCTCGAGTAAAGTGTGCCATAAAAAATATAAAGATCTTGATAGCCCAACTATCACTTATATAAGTATGAATCACCAAATTGAGAACGCACTTCTTGACTTAGGGGTGAGCGTAAATCAGATCCCTTACTCGGTCTACGAACAATTGGATCTAGGTGAGTTAAAACCCACCCGAACAATATGACAACTTGCTGATCGTTCAGTTCGTGTACCAAGGGGGATGATTGAGGATCTATTAGTCCAAGTTGATAAATTCTACTATCGAGTGGATTTTATCCTCTTGGACACTCAGCCCATCGCAGACATAAGCACTTAAATCCTTGTCATACTTGGCCGCCCATTCCTTGTTACATCTAATGCTATTATCAATTGTAGGAATGAGGTCATGAATTTGTCTTTTGAAAACATGACATTGGAGCTCAATATCTTTTTTAACATGAGTAGATAGACAGAGGATGATGAGGAGGCCCACGATATTAATATGATGACTCTTTTGTGGAAGATAAAGCTCTGATGACCTTATCTTTTAAGCCTCTAGAGACATGCTAGGCCCACTCCACTGATTTAGATGATGATATGATTACGGAGATGGATGCCTAGCTTGATGTTGCACCGGTACTTGAAGTTAACCAGTGGAGGCCACAATTTGAAAATTTTCCCCAAACTAATTGTAATGACCTGAAAAATTTTGTGCCAAGACCCGAGTACTACCTCCATTTTCCTTAGAAGCTAATTGTGGGGTAATTACTGCTAAACTCGATTGCTTGTGAAATTAGCATCAACCACTTTAAAATTGATCTGCATGACTCAAAATCTGTAGAATAGTTAGCGCTATGTTACTCTGAAATCTGGGATCCAGTTGCTCTTGGGAATTTTCAGAAACTTTGGATCGGACCTGGACCGAGCGTCGTAAGTCCGATAGCGATGATTTTAGTCAGTGTTGGTCACCATGTTGGACTTGGTTATCATCTCAAAAATCAAGTCCAGATGATGTTCTGGGTCGATTTGATTGAGTCCTGGGTGAAGAGTGTGAGAATGGTGAGAAATTAAATGTACTTTTATGAAATCTGAGTCGTTTCACTTGCGCGACAATTTTAAGCAATCTGACCGTTGGATTCTGACCCAATTTCACCCTCTGATCAGGGAAGGTGGCCCAGGCATGTCCTTGTGCTTGTGGACCTGATCGAGTTTCGATGACCGTTGAATTGAGTGTGGTCCGCCGCGGCTGATCTGTAAAGTCGATCGGTACGAAAACTTAGTCTGACCTAGATCCATGGTCAGTGAGCTTAAGTCCGACCGCATGTGGAGAAAGGACCACTGGAAGTGTTCCGTTAGATCGAGAGACGTCTGTTTTGGTTATAACCTAAGTATACCTTGGCCCAGGGGTTATTTTCATCAATGTTAGGCCTATATAAAGACCTTAAAACCCTAACTCTCTTTTTCATACGAATTTCCTAACCTTAGCCAAGAAAGAGAGAGGAAAAGAGAGAGAAAGTGCGAGAGAAGTTGGTGAATCATCCTTAGATTCTTTCCTTTTACTCTACATCCTTAAACCATCACTTTTAAATCGTTATTCCGGTGATTCTGAGTTCATCATTGGGTAAGTTAACCTAACCCTAATCTGTATTAGAGCTTAGAATAGTATATGTGTTGTTGTAGCTTATTTCTATTCTTGTCTTAGGTTATCCTGTCGCCGTTGACGAAGACATATCGTCTGAATCAGTTCGGTGCTCTATTTCTGGTTTAAGGTGCGGACTTTAATTGTATAGGTTATGGTTTTCAAGGCTTTCAATGCTAGTTAATGATTTATTCTTGTTATGGATGAGATTTCATGTGTCAAATGCTATGTTTACTTTGCATTCCTGACATGTATGTGTTATATTGATATTTGTGTATTCTATGTATATGTAGAAAGTACCGTATACGTATAAAATATGAACATGTGTTTGCCATGATTATTTGTCGCGTATTTGTGCTAGATGTATGTGTGTCAACTCCTTGGCAAAAGGAATTGTCCAATGCGTGTATTTCAACATGCGTCATGTATGTTGAACTATGTAGTCTAAGTGTTTGTAGAAATGTCTGAATGATCAATAGTGTAATATATGATCCTAACTGCGGGTGTTGAGAAGCGATTCTCAACTCTCCTATTGATGTGTATGATTTCCTACATGCAAGTCACATTCTTTGTTGTTAACTTCAAGCATTACTTATGTGTAAATCCATGTTGAGTTAATATTCTTCAAATGCTTATATACTACATGATTTGAATTATTGTTCCCTTACTGTTCTAAGTTCTATATGAATATCTGTTGTAGTGGAATATGTTTGGGACTATGAATTAGTCCAGGAAATCGGTAATCGGCCTTAAGTTCGTGGCTGAGATTGCTTTCGCCACAAAGGACGTGATTTGACGAACCCGAGTCATATTAGAGTTGTCGGCAGTGGTTTGGCCACACGGAGTGTTTGCGCACTCTATGTCGTTCAACCCAATGTGCGCTCCTGCTAGTCGAGTTCGTCAAGTGACCCGATTTTTCGATATATGTTCACCATGTATGGACGCTATTGCTTGAATCTAAGGTACCAAACTTACCAGTGCAAATCCTGTTAACCATTATACCTTGATCCCCTAAGACTCATGAGCCAGACATGGTGGTATGGGATACCGTGGTCGAGCTGTCGGCATACGCTGGGATGATGAGCCTCCCCGCAGTGACCAGTGAGCAACCAAACTCGTGAGCCGATTATGGTGGTATGGGACATTATATTCGTGCTGTCGGCCTACATTGATTGATGACGAGCCCTTTGTAGTGACCTCGAGCATACCTGGATACCGCATTGAGGTGACGAGCCTTATTATAGTAATAAAGGTATGATAGGCATGCATTAATTGGTGACGAGCCCTTTACAATGACCTAAAACCATATGATCGTATGAGATGTCTAGGACTGAAGACCCTAGAATGGATCACTGTTTGGACATTGATATGAGGAAGGTACCTTAGCTTCCCAATCTTGTTGTATGAAAAGGACTAATAACAACTTAGTAATCATGTTCATACACCGCATTTGCATGTGCTTGGAAGAGGTGGAGCACTTGAGGTGGTGTCATGCGTAACGTAAGATGAAGACGCTGAGGGTGTACGCGTGAGGGCACGCATCATTCTACATACATCCTTGCACTACCAAGAGTACCTAAGATATGTTTGATTGTTCTGCTTTATCATTACTACTTCATTGAATTGATAACATGTTAACCTTTGCCTTATTGTTCCACTGAGTTAATCACTCACTCCCACGTTCTGGGACGGTGTTTAAACACCCACCAGACTCTGTCTTAGATGCAGATATTGATGCGACCCCTGAGGCAGAGCAGGAGTTCGAGGATGATGAGGCTGCATTTTCTTTCATGCAGTTTTCAGGCGAGTTCTAGTGAGCCTTGTTCTGATGCATGGGATTCTGGGATTTCTTTTTGGGAATAGATGATGTCATTTGATACTTGTAATTTTGATAACAACACTTGTAAGTATGACCTGGTATGTATAGGTACTTCAGGGATTTGTATATGTACACTTATGATTATGTAAGTCTTCCGCTTGCGTTCCTTCACTTATCCCTGAATTATATCGCAGTTTGGCTTAATCTATTCCATGTTTTATGTACTCATGTAGACAACATACATCCATCATTAAATATGTTGCATAAGTGATGTTTTGGAACTCTGGAGCTGAGTTATGCTCGACCCCCGAATTTCAGGGCGTTACAAGTTGGTATCAGAGCATGAATTGGATTAAACCGGACCTGGGTTATGGTCACACACCGCATGCTGTCGTCACCTTAGTGTAGGAGGGTACGAGATTAATCTAGAATTTGTGTATGTGTCCCGTTGCTTCTACTGGCGAAAGTTCCGAGATCGAGTCTATGCTCTCTCCTGATCACACACAGCGACCCAAAACCTCTTCTAGACCATCTATTAATGAGTTTAGATGGTTTATCCTTCCATCTTAACCCTTCAAATGTCAATAAACCTCAGTTTGCATTAGATTTCAACCTGAGTGGCCCGATAGGCGTCGAATCGGACAAGGGGGCCGATCGAGGCATTTTCAGGGGGACCAAGGGGGGACCCACATCATTTTCCACATAGGGGGCTAGGAGGACCTCGCCCAAATGATGAGTCATCGCCGGATGGTCCAGAGACCGGCGTTGACCTCGTTGGTTCGGCAAGCCCTCGCCGCTCAGAGAGCCGGCTCGGGCCAACGACTTTGGGGCCTAGTGTGGCCCACCCCTCCATGGTTGTTCGGTTAAAACCTTTCCTAAACCCTATTCCCTTCATAAAACACCCTCCCAAGCTCTTCTTTTCTTTAAGTTTCTCTCAAAACTCCACCAAAATCCCTCATCAATCTCCTTCTTCTTCCATTTTCGTGCACACCCAACCAACCCATCTCAAAACTCCATCCCCATTGCTGATTTCACTCTCTTTTCTTTTCATTTGGGCTCTCAAATCCTCCTTTTGGATCTTAAGTGTGTGGAAGATTCACCATTCTTCCCATTTCTCCCATTTCTCTCATTTTCCATGGCCTTATTTGAGTTTATCACGGCCATGTTTTCCATCTCCACCCTTCTTTCTTTGATGTGGAAGAAGAGAGCGCCCGTGGATGAAGCCGGGCCTAGCCGCCCAACCCGTGCATGGAGGCCGAGAGGTGCCGCCGCGAGCACGACCGCCACCTGTGAATTTCAGACCAAGCGGGACCTTGATCATCAAGCTCCCATTGGAAGAACCTTGTTGGTGGAGTTATCTCGTGGAGTCTATGAAGGCCGTAGGGTCCTTTTTGAGGCTCATGTTAATCCGCGGCTATTTGGTGAGTTTCTGTTGTTGGAGCGTCTAGAAGGGGTCAGTTGGTGTCCCTTGTTTAAGGGTGAATATCGTGCCAATGCAAGCACTGTTCAAGCTTTTTATGCTAACATTCGTGATCCTTCGTTGGATCCTCTGCAGTTCAAGATTCCTTATGGAAGCGGTCGGGAGGCCACGGTCAACGTCGCTTTGATATCCCGACTCCTGAATGTGCCACTTGGTGAGGTGCATGCCAGTGAGAAGAATTTGAACAGTATGCGCGAGAGGGATCACTGCACGCGGCTTCTGTGTGGTCATCTGGTCGAATGGTAGCCTAATAGAAGTCTTCTAACTACCAACATGACGGATGACTTCTGCTTGCTTCACCACATATGTACGTTTAATGTATATCCAAAGTGGAGCAACCGCAGCGAGTGTACGTGCCTGATGGTAGATTTTCTGTATCAGGTGGGAAAGAAGTGAAGCTATGTGTGCCAACATACATCTTGCATCAGATTATTCTTATCGCTCGTTCGGCTAGGAGGACCGAATCGCTCCTATTTGGCCGACTTATCTGTAAGCTTACACATGAGTTTGGCTATAGGCTTGGGGCAGAAAAGCCTATACCTGTTCACCACATTAATCTGACGACCCTTAAGCAGATGGAGATTGGTCCGGTCGACAAGCCTCAGAAAGTGAAGATGAGACAGAGAGCGATGATGGAGAGAGTTATGGTGAGGGTGGAGCTGAGATTGAAGAAGAAACAGAGCAGGACGAGGAAGAGGTTGAGCCACAGGATACAAGTGAGAGTTCTCCTCCTGTGGCACCAGTGCAGAGTGCAAATCAGGCTGGCAGGGACGCCCGTATTGCTCGACTTGAGGAAGGGTAGGTTGTTCTACGCCAGGATATCATGGATCTTCGAGGCCTTGTAAAGCATAAATTCAAGAAGGTGACTCGAACTCTGAAGTCTATACTGTGTTGCTTGTAGGATAAGGGTGCCCTGCCTCCATCTCCTGATTTCGACGAGTAGCTGCGGTTGTAGTCGTCCTTTTCTTTGTTTGTGTTTGCCGTTGTTGGCATAATTGATGGAAGTTGTTTGTTATTTGTTGGTTTAGATGTTTTAGTTTACGTGCTTTCCCATCGTGATTCATGTAATGCTGCACTTCTTGTATTGTGAAAATTTTGTTAAATGGAATGCATATTATTTATGGTTGAAGTTGTGCTGTGATTGCTGTGTGGGTGGATTATGTGGATGTTGAATCCTACAGGTTGCATCCTCTGTTGAATGTAGGATATGCCTCTTAAGGGTTCAAAGACTTCGGCCCGTCTCTCTTTGATCGAGTCGCTTGTTGGGGTTTCTCCCCTAAGTGATAGCCAGACGGATCAACAGTCGGGCCCATCTCATACTGGTCTTGGGCTGACACCTATGATTCCACCTATGGCTCCACTAGTCACGCGTTCGGTTCCTGAGTCGAACCGTGCATCTTCGTCTGCTCCGCCTACTGATAGGTTTGAGCAAATGAGGCTATTGATGCAGCAGCAGCAGATTCAGCAGCAGCAGCAGTAGTAGTAGCAGCAGCAGTTTCTATCTTCCATGGCTAGCATCTTTGCTCAGTCGGTGGGGGCGACTCCACCTGCTTCACCTATGCACCCATCTGGGAGCGCTAGTGCGAGCGGCATTTTTGAGCGATTCCAGCTCTTACGACCTCCCACATTTGCGGGTTCTCATAGACCCGAAGAGGCCGAGTACTGGATTGATCTCATCTCTAAGATGCTGAGATCGCTGCACTGCTCTGAGGTTGAGCAGGTCGAACTTGCCTCCTTCATGTTTGAGAAGGAGGCCAGTCTATGGTGGGACAATATGAAGGTCCATATTGCTAAGTTTGTATCTCGTTGTCTCACGTGCCAGCAGGTTAAGGCAGAGCATCGTCGACCTCCTGGGCTGCTTCAGCCCATGCCCATAGCAGAATGGAAGTGGGGCTTCATCTCTATGGATTTTATTTCTGGGTTGCCAAGAACGAGGAAGGGACATGACTCTATTTGGATGATCGTTGACCGATTGACGAAGTCGGCTCATTTCTTACCGATCAGAGTCACAAAATCTGTAGACGAGTTGGCTAGATTGTATATCAAAGAGATCGTACGTTTGCATGGAGTTCCCTTGGAGATTGTATCTGACAAAGATACGCGTTTTACATCTATCTTCTGGACTTTTATCCAGGAAGCGATGGGTGTGAAATTGAAGTTTAGCACCACATTTTATCCACAGACAGATGGGCAGACGGAACGTGTGAATCAGATCCTAAAAGACATGTTGCGAGCTTGTGTTTTGGATTTCAAGGATAGTTGGGATGATTGTCTCCCCTATGCAGAGTTCGCCTATAATAACAATTTCCAGGCGAGTATCGACATGGCTCCTTACAAGGCATTGTATGGTCGCCCGTGCAGAGCACCGCATTGCTGGGCAAAAGTTGGTGAGCGTAGTTTGATTGGCTCGAAGTTGGTGCAGGCGACTTCAGAGAAAGTTGACATTATTCGACGTCGACTTCTGACAGGCCAGAGTAGGCAGAAGAGTTACATTGATACGAGGCGGCAACCGCTTGAGTTTGAGGTTGGAGACCATGTATTTCTTAAGGTTTCAACTATGAAGGGAGTTCTGCGGTTCGGTAAGAAGGGAAAGCTCACGCAGAGATTTAATGGTCCATTTCAGATTCTGGATCGAGTGAGAGCGGTAGCATACCGCCTTGCTTTGCCCACACCACTTGCGGGCGTGCATAACATATTTCATGTTTCTATGCTGAAGAAGTACGTTCCTGATCCTTCGCATATTATCAGTTAAGAGCAAGTGCAGTTGAGCGTGGATGCCCATATGTACTGCGACCGACACGTATCCTAGACAGGAAGGAGCAGTTATTGCGTAGTAAGGTCATCCCACTTGTGAAGGTACTATGGACGCATCATGGTGAGGAAGAGGCTACTTGGGAAACTGAAGCTGAGGTTAGAAAGAGCTACCCTCAAATCTTTGAGGAATATGAGAAGGTACAAATTTCGAGGACAAAATTTTCTTTAAGGGGGGTAGATTGTAATGACCCGAAAAATTTTGTGCCAAGACCCGAGTACTACCTCTATTTTCCTTAGAAGCTAATTGTGGGGTAATTAGAGCTAAACTCGATTGCTTGTGAAATTAGCATCAATCACTTTAAATTTGATCTGCATGACTCAAAATCTGTAGAATAGATAGCGCTATGTTACTCTGAAATCCGGGATCCATCGCTAAATCCAGTTGCTCTTGGGAATTTTTAGAAACTTTGGATCGGACCTGGACCGCGCGTCATAAGTCCGATAGGGATGATTTTAGTCAGTGTTGGTCACCATGTTGGACTTGGTCATCACCTCAAAAAACAAGTCCAGATGATGTTTTGGGTCGATTTGATTGAGTCCTGGGTGAAGAGTGTGAGAACGGTGAGAAATTAAATGTACTTTTATGAAATCTGAGTTGTGTCGCTTGCGCGACAATTTTAAGCAATCTGACCGTTAGATTCTGACCCAATTTCACCCTCTGATCAGGGAAGGTGGCCCAGGCATGTCCTTGTGCTTGTGGACCTGATCGAGTTTCGGTGACCGTTGAATTGAGCATGGTCCACCGTGGCTGATCTGTAAAGTCGATCAGTACGAAAACTCGGTCCGACCTAAATCCATGGTCAGTGAGCTTAAGTTCTACCGCACATGGAGAAATGACCACCGGAAGTGTTCCATTGGATCGAGAGATGCCTGTTTTGGTTACAACCTAAGTATACCTTGGCCCTGGGGTTATTTTCATCAATGTTAGGCCTATATAAAGACCTTAAAACCCTAACTCTCTTTTCCATACGAATTTCCTAACCCTAGCTAAGAAAGAGAGAGGAAAAGAGAGAGAAAGTGAGAGAGAAGTTGGTGAATCATCCTTAAATTCTTTCCTGTTACTCTACATCCTTAAACCGTAACTTTTAAATCGTTATTCCGGTGATTCTGAGTTCATCTTTGGGTAAGTTAACCTAACCCTATTTTGTATTAGAGCTTAGAATAGTATATGTGTTGTTGTAGCTCATTTCGATTCTTGTCTTAGGTTATCCTGTCGCCGTTGACGAAGACATATCGTCTGAATCAGTTCGGTGCTCTATTTCTGGTTTAAGGTGCGGACTTTAATTGTATAGGTTATGGTTTTCAAGGCTTTCAATGCCAGTTAATGATTTATTCTTGTTATGGATAAGATTTCACATGTCAAATGCTATGTTTACTTTGCATTCCTGACATGTATGTGTTATATTGATATTTGTGTATTCTATGTATATGTAGAAAGTACCGTATACGTATAAAATATGAACATGTGTTTGCCATGATTATTTGTCGCGTATTTGTGCTAGATGTATGTGTGTCAACTCCTTGGCAAAAGGAATTGTCCAATGCATGTATTTCAACATGTGTCATGTATGTTGAACTATGTAATCTAAGTGTTTGTAGAAATGTCTGAATGATCTATAGTGTAATATATGATCCTAATTGCGGGCGTTGACAAGTGATTCTCAACTCTCCTACTGATGTGTATGATTTCCTACATGCAAGTCACATTCTTTGTTGTTAACGTCAAGCATTGCTTATGTGTAAATCCATGTTGAGTTGATATTCTTCAAATGCTCATATTCTACATGATTTGAGTTGTTGTTCCCTTACTGTTCTAAATTCTATATGAATATCTGTTGTAGTGGAATATGTTTGGGACTATGAATTAGTCTAGGAAATCGATAATCGGCCTTGAGTTCGTGGCTGAGATTACTTTCGCCACGAAGGACGTGATTTGACGAACCCAAGTCGTCGCCACGAAGGACGTGATTTGACGAACCCAAGTCGTATTAGAGTTGTCGGCAGTGGTTTGGCCACGCGAAGTGTTTGCGCACTCTATGTCATTCAACCCAACGTGCGCTGGTGCTAGTCGAGTTCATCAAGTAACCCGATTGTCCGATGTATGTTCACCATGTATGAACGTTATTACTTGAATCTAACGTACCAAACTTACCAGTGCAAATCCTGTTAACCATTGTACCTTGATACCCTAAGACTCATGAGCCGGACATGGTGGTATGGGACACCGTGGTCGAGCTGTCGGCCTACGCTGGGATGACGAGCCTCCCCGTAGTGACCAGTGAGCAACCAAACTCATGAGCCGATTATGGTGGTATGAGACACTATATTCGTGCTGTCGGCGTACATTGATTGGTGACGAGCCCTTTGTAGTGACCTCGAGTATACTTGGATACCGCATTGAGGTGACAAGCCTTATTATAGTAACGAAGGTATGATAGTCGTGCATTGATTGGTGACGAGCCCTTTGCAGCGACCTAAAACCATATGATAGTATGAGAGTCTAGGACTGACGACCCTAGAATGGATCACTATTTGGACATTGTTATGATGAAGGTATCTTAGCTTCCAAATCCTGCTGTATGAAAAGGACTAATAACAACTTGGTAATCATGTTCATGCACCGCATTTGCAAGTGCCTGGAAGAGGTGAAGCACTTGAGGTGGTGTCATGCGTAATGTAAGATGAAGACGCTGAGGGTGTATGCGTGAGGGCACGCATCATTCTACATACATCATTGCACTAACAAGAGTACCTAGGACATGTTTGATTGTTCTGCTTTATCATTACTGCTTGATTGAATTGATAACATGCTAACCTTTTCTTTATTGTTCCGCTGAGTTGATCACTCACTCCCACGTTCTGGGACGGTGTTTAAACACCCACCAGACTCTGTCTTAGATGCAGATATTGATGCGACCCCTGAGGTAGAGCAGGAGTTCGAGGATGATAAGGCTGTATTTTCTTTCATGCAGTTTTCAGGTGGGTTCTATTGAGCCTTATTCTGATGCGTGGGATTTTGGGATTTCTTATTGGGAATAGATGATATCATTTGATACTTGTAATTTTGATAATAAAACTTATAAGTATGACCTGGCATGTCTATGTACTTCAGGGATTTGCATATGTACACTTATGATTATGTAACTCTTCCACTTGCGTTCCTTCACTTATCCCTGAATTATATTGCAGTTTGACTTAATCTATTCCATGTTTTATGTACTCATGCAGACAACATACATCCATCATTAAATATGTTGCATAAGTGATGTTTTGGAACTCGAGAGCTGAGTTATGCTCGACCCCCGAATTTCAGGGCGTTACACTAATGTTATGTCTCTATCGTCTAGCTTTAAAGCACCGAAGCTTGACCTAAAACTTTTGCCCTCTATTCTTAATATGTCTATTTAGGTTAAGATGAGACATACCTAGTGGTGATTTCTTCCCACCTTGAGCAAGAACATGAGAGTATGTTTATCTCTACTTTCATTGAGCACAAAGGAGCCCTTGGATGGTCGATTGCGGACCTCATAGAAATCAACCCTTTGATTTGTACTCACCGCATTCATCTTGAGGATAATGCGAAGACCTCCTAGCAACCACAAGGTAGATTAAATCCAAATATGAAGGAAGTGGCTAAGGGTGAGGTACTTAAATTGTTGGACATGGGTATCATATACCCCATATCCGATAGCTAATGGGTATGATTCCTAAGAAGTCTAGAATCACTATTGTAACCAATGCCGACAATAAACTTATGCCAACTAGAGTTACTACTGGTTGGAGAATGTGCATTGACTACATGAAGTTGAATACCATCACGAGGAAGGACCACTTTCCTTCGGCCTTCATTAATCAAATCTTGGAAATGTTAGCTGGTCACTCTTATTATTGCTTCCTTGACGGATATTCAGGCTACAATTAGATAGAGATAGCCCTTGAAGATCAGGGAAAGACAACGTGTTGGATCATAAAAATTGATTAAAGAAGATAAGTTGCACAAGTTGTTCAGAGTTACGCGAGTCCAAGCAACTCATCATAGTTATGCGAGTTCGCGCAACTCATATTGAGATGATCTTATGAAAGCACATAGTGAATGTAAAGTGGGGCCCATGGCACAAGATTCGAGGGTTTACACTTGCAAAAGCCTATAAATACCCCCTTCCCCTCTTCATTTACGAGAGTAGATTTTTTGAAGACTGATACCTCTGGTAAGTATTGAAGAGAGAAGAGAGGAAGAGAGCAACGCAGAACCGTGCAACTCCTCGGCTTACGTAACTCAATAAGGAGTTACGTGAGTGATCTAAAGGGTAGCATACATACATTACTTTTCAGAGTTTTCTCCAGGGCATTCCAATATTCTTTTATAATATTAAAGGCATATGTATGAAAGAAGATCCGCACAACTCTTCTCTCATGAAGACTTGAAGGATATGAACCGAAATGTTACCGAAATCAGTATTAAAGTTATTCAATACTTATATTTTTATCATAAAGACTTTATTTTGAAATCAAATGATAAGAAGGATGTAAATGAATCCAGAATAAATAAAATGTGATGATTATTCTCTTCATCTCTTTTCTTTGTTATTATTAAGTTTGATAATTTTCAAATCAAATACTTTTCATTTCTAGTCGAAAGAAAATGGTGACTCCATTGCCGATCGAACCCAGAATCTCTAGTGTTACATTAATAGCATGTATTATCAAAATATGCTTGCAAGAACTAATAAAGTAAATAGCATGCAAATATATGCCTAATCATTTCTCATACCTTCACAAAATCCTAAAACAGTTAAAATTCATTCACGATATATCAAAGTATAAGCTTGAAGTGACATTAGATGTGAAGGAAAATTCACAAGTCCTCTGATATTCCTAATGCAACCATATATCTTTGAAAATACTTCTTCAATTGAACTACTGCAATCGCATTGTCTAATTTTGCATTAACAATGAGTCTAACTTGTTCAAGAACATCAGACAATTCTTATTTCAAGGAAGCTATGGCGGCTTCATCTTTCAAAATCTCTGATTGCTCAAGATGGTTATTCGCATGATGTCTTCGATATCAGCTTCAATCTTATTGGTCTTTAAATCCGCTTCAAGCTGTTCAGCCTCAAGGTCAAAAATCTACTGTTTAAAACTCAGAATCTTCTCATGTAACGCCCTGAAATTTGGGGGTCAAGCATAACTCAGCTCCCAAGTTCCAAAACATCACTTATGCAACGTATGTAATGATGGATGTATGTTGTCTGTATGAGTGCATAAAACATGGAATAGATTAAGCCAAACTGCAAACATAATCCAGGGATAAGTGGAAGTCGTAGGCGAAAGACATAAAGAAATATATATGTACATGTGTAAGTCCCTGTGATATGTTGTAACGACCTTGGAAATTTTTGTGTTAATCTTGCCTTAAGAATTTGTTTTTGGGGTAATTAGCGCTATACTCGATTGCTTGTGAAATTCACATCAATCACTTTAAATTGTATCTGCATGGCTCTAAACTTGTAGATTAGTTAGCGCTACGTTACTCTGAAATCTGGCATCCATCGCTAAATCCAGTTGTTCTGGAGAATTTTTGGAAGATCTGGATCGGACCTGGACCGCGCGTCGAAAGTCCGATGGCGATGATCTTAGGCTGTTAAGGTCACTATGTTGGGCTTGACCATCACCTCGAAAATCAAGTCCATCTGATGTTCTGGGTCGATTTTCTTGAGTTCAGAGTAAAGAGTGTGAGAACGGTTGGAATTTATTAAGCTTTTTATGAAATCTGAGTCGTGTCGCTTGCGCGACAATTTTAAGCATTCTGACTCTTGGATTCTGACCCAATTTCACCCTTTGATCAGGGAAGGTGGCCCAAGCATATCCTAGTACTTGTGGACCTGATCGAGATCCCGTGACCGTTGAATTGAGTGTGGTCCGCCACGGCTGATCTGAAGAGCTGGTCGGTACGAAAACTCAGCTTGACCTAGATCCATGGTCAATGAGCTTAAGTCTGACCTTTCGTGGTTATAGGCCCACCAGAAGTGCTTCGTTGGATCGAGAGAGTCTTACTTTGGTTATAACCTAAGTATACCTTGTCCCTGGGGTTATTTTCATCAAGAACAGGCCTATTTATAGTCCTTAAACCCTAGTTCTCTTTTCCATACGAATTTTCTCTAACCCTAGCTTGGAAAGAGAGTGGAAAAGAGAGAGAAAGCGAGAGAGATAAGTTGGTGAATCATCTTGGATTCTTCCTTGTTCTTCTTCATCTTTGAACCTTCACTTTGAATCGTTCTTCTGACGGTTCTGAGTTCTTTTTGGGGTAAGTTAATCTAACCCTAACCTGTGTTAGAGCTTAGATTAGTCTTGGTGTTGTTGTATCTCATTTCTATCCTTGTTTTAGGATACTCTATCGCCGTTGACGAAGACAACTCATCTAAATCAGTTCGGTGTTTCTTTCCTTGCTTAAGGTGCAGACTTTAAGTGTATAGGTTATGGTTTTCAAGGCTTTCAACGCCAGTTAGTGATTTATTCTTGTTATGGATGAGATTTCACATGTCAAATGTTGTGTTTACATCGCTTTCCTGATATGCATGTGCTATATTGAGATTCGTGTATTCTATGTGTATTTATAAAGTACCATATACGTATAAAATATGCACTTATGTTTGCCATGATTATTTGTCATGTATGTATGCTAGATGCATGTATGACAACTCCTTGGTAAAAGGAATTGTCAAAGTGCATGTATTTCAACATACGTCATGTATGTTGTTCCATGTATGCTAAGTATTTGTAGAAATGCATGAATGATCTAAAGTGTAACTTATTACACTTATTGTGGGTGTTGAGAAGTGATTCTCAATACTCCTGTTGATGCGCATGATTTCCTTTATGCCAGTTACATTCCATGTTATTTAAATTCAAGCATTACATATGCTTACATTTATGTTAAGTTGATATTCTTCAGATGCGTATGTACCATGATTTGAGTTGTTGTTCCTTTACTATTCTACATTCCATATGAGTATCTGTAGTAGTGTAAGGTGTTTGGGACTATGCCTTAGTCCAGGAAATCGGTAATTAACCCTATATTCGTGGTTGAGATTGCTTTCGCCACGTAAGACGTATTAGACGAACCCGAGCCGTATTAGAGTTGGCGGCAGTGGTTTGGCCACGCGGAGTGTTTGCGCGCTCTATGTCGTTCAATTCAACGTGCGCTCGTGCTAGTCGAGTTCGTCAAGTAACCCAATTGTCCGATGTATGTTCACCATGTATGGACACAACTGCTTGAATCTAGGGTACCGAACTTACCAGTGAAATCCTATTAACTATGGTATTTGATCCACTAAGACTCATGAGCCGGACATGGTGGTATGGGACACCGTGGTCGAGCTGTCGGCCTATGCTGGGGTGACGAGCTTCCCCGTAGTGACCAGTGAGCAGCTAAACTCGTGAGCCGATTATGGTGGTATGGGACACTATATTCGTGCTGTCGGCCTACATTGATTGGTGACGAGCCCTTTGTACTGACCTCGAGCATACTTGGATACCGCAAGGAGGTGACGAGCCGAACTGTGGTAGTAAGGGCATGAAAGGCGTGCATTGATTGGTGACAAGCCCTTTGCTACGACCTCAAATATATGATCGTATGAGATGTCTAGGATTGACGACCCTAGTATGGATCACTGTTTGGATGGTGATATGAGGAAGGTATCTTAGCTTCCCAATCCTACTGTGTGAAATGGACTAATAACAACTCGGTAATCATATCCATGCACCGCATTTGCATGTGCTTTGTAGATGTGGCGCACTTTGAGGTGATGTCATGCGTAACGTAAGATGAAGACGCTGAGGGTGTACGCATGAGGGCACGCATCATTTTGCATTCATCCTTGCATTAACAAGAGTACTTATGATTTATTTAATTGTCCTGCTTTATCATTACTGTTTGATTGAACTGATAACATGTTAACCAGTGCCTTATTGTTCCACTGAGTTGATCACTCACTCCCACGTTTCTGGGGCAGTGTTAAACACCCACCAGACTCTGTCTTAGGCTCTGACGTTGCAGATGTGGATGCGACTTCTGAGGCAGAGCGAAACTGGATGATGACGAGGCTGCCTTCTCCTATATGCAGTTTTCAGACGGGTTCTAACGAGCCTCGGTCTGATGTGCAGGATTGTGAGACTATTTTTGGGAACTCAAATGATGTAATTTGATACTTATAATTTTGCTAAATAACACTTTCATACGATCTGGCTTGTATATGTAATTCAGGGATTTACACTTGTACACATGTTTTCCTTTAAGTCTTCCGCTTGTTTTATTCACTTATCCCTGAATCATATCTGTGTTTTGGCTTAATCTATTCCATGTTTTATGCACTAATACAGTCAACATACATCCTTCATTAAATATGTTGCATAAGTGATGTTTTAGAAATCGGGAGCTGAGTTATGCTCGACCCCTGAATTTCAGGGCGTTACATATGTATGCTCTGCCGGGTCATAATTACAAGTGTTTATCTTTAAAATACAAGTATCAAAATGAATTTATCTATTCCAAAAGAAAACCCAGAATCCCCGTAGATCAGGACATGACTCACATGAATCCGCCTGAGAACTGTATAAAAGAAAATGCGTCCTCATCATCTTCATACTCTCGCTCTGCCTCAGGGGTCGCGGCATCATTTGCATCTAAGACAGTCTAGTTGGTGTTGAAACACCGTCCCAGAATGTGGGAGTGAGTGATTAACTCAGTGGAACTATATAGTAAAAGTTAACATGATGTCAAATCAATCAAGCAGTAATGATAAGGCAATACAATCAAACACGTCTAAAGTACTCTTGTTAATGCAAGGATGTATGTAGAAATGATGTATGCCTCGCCTGCACTCCCTCAGTGTCTTCATCTTACGGTATGCATGACAACCTCCTGTAGTGCCAACAACTCCTATGCACATGCAATGCGGTGCATGAACATGATTACCAAGTTGTTATTAGTCCTTTTCATACAATAAGATTTGGGAAGCTAAGGTACCTTCCTCATATCAATTTCCATATAATGATCCATTCTAGGGTCGTCAGTCCTAGACAATCTCATACGATCATATGGTTTTAGGTTGCTACAAAAGGCTCGTCACCAATCAATGCACGCCTATCATACCTCAGTCACTACGCTAAGGCTCGTCACCTTAATGCAGTATCAAGGTATGCTCGAGGTCACTACAAAGGGCTCGTCACCAATCAATGTAGGCCGACAGCACGAATATAATGTCCCATACCACCATAATTGGCTCACGAGTCTAGTGTGTTCACGGGTCACTACGGGGAGGCTCATCACCCCAGCATAAGCTGACAGCTCGACCACGGTGTCCCATACCACAATGTCCGGCTCATGAGTCTTACCGGATCAAGGTACAACGGTTAAAGGGATTTCATCGGTAAGTTGAGTACCCTAGATTCAAACAATAACGTCCATACATGGTGTACATCTACCGGGACAATTGGGTTACTTGACGAACTCGACTAGCACGAGCACACGTTGAGTTGAATGACATAGAGTGCGCAAATACTCCGTGTGGC
Organism: Magnolia sinica; assembly: GCF_029962835.1. Lineage (NCBI taxonomy): Eukaryota > Viridiplantae > Streptophyta > Magnoliopsida > Magnoliales > Magnoliaceae > Magnolia > Magnolia sinica. The sequence continues at coordinate 58,662,138 of NC_080579.1, forward strand.
CAAACCACTGCCGACAACCCTAATACGACTCGGGTTCGTCAAACACGTCCTTCGTGGCGAAAGCAACCTCGGCCACGAACTTAAGGTCGATTACCAATTTCCTAGACTATTTCATAGTCCCAAACACATTCAATTATAACAAATATTCATAGTAACAATTTAGAACAGTAATGGAACAACAATTCAAATCATACAGTATGTGAGCATTTAAAGAATATCAACTTAACATGATTTGATATATAAGAAATGCTTAAATTTAAGCAACAAAGAATGTATATTGCATGTGAGAAATCATACACACAAATAGGATAGTCAAGAATCTCTTCTCAATGTCCGTAAACAGGATAATATATTACACTTGATCATTCAGACATTTCTACAAACACTTAGACTACATATTCCAATATACATGACATATGTTGGTGATAACAAACATTTGGACAATTCCTTTTACCAAGGAGTTGACACACGTACTACTAGCATAAGTACATAACAATTAATCATGGCAAACACATGTTCATATTTCGTACGTATACGATACTTTCTACATACGCATAGAATACACAAATCTCAACATAACTCATATATATCAGGAACGCAATATAAACATCGCATTTGACATGTGAAATTACACCCACAACAATAATAAACCATTATCTGACATTGAAAGCCTTGAAAACCATAACCTATACGAATATAGTCCGCACCTTAAACCAAAAGGAACGCACCGAACTGATTTAGATGATATGTCTTCGTCAAGGGCGACTAGATAACCAAAGGCAAGAATAGAAATGAGCTACATCAACACATAGACTATTCTAAGCTCTAAAATAAACTAGGGTTTGATTAACTTACCCAAGAATGAACTTAGAATCGCCAGAATAACGATTCAGAAGTGACGGTTTAGGGATGCAGGGAAACAAGAAAGAATCTCAAGATGATTCACCAACTTCTCTCTTACTTTCTCTCTCTTTTCCTTTCTCTCTCTTAGCTAGGGTTTAGGAAATTCGTATGGAAAAGAGAGTGAGGGTTTTAAGGTCTTTATACAGGCCTAATATTGATGAAAATAGCCCCAATACTAAGGTATACTTAGGTTAGAACCAAATCAGGCCTCTCTTGATCCAACGGAGCACTTCTGGTGGTCCTTTTTCCACATGTGGTCGGACTTAAGCTTACTGACCATGGATTTAGGTCAGGCTGAGTTTTCGTACCGATCGGATTTACAGATCAGCCGCGGCAGACCAATCTCAATTCAAGTGTCACCGAAACTCGATCAGGTCCACAAGCACTATGACATGCCTGGGCGATCTTCCCTGATCCGAGGGTGAAATAGGGTTAGAATCTAACGGTCAAATTTCTTAAAATCGTCGCGCAAGCGACACGACTCAGATTTCATAATTTATATTTAATTTCTCACCGTTCTCACCCTCTTCACTCCGGACTCAAGAAAATTGACTAAGGACATCATCTGGACTTGATTTTTGGGGTGATGGTCAAGCCCAACAAGGTGACCAGAAATGCCTAAGATCGCCACTATCGGACTTTCGACCGGCGATCCAGGTCCGATCCAAAGTTTCCAAGTACTCCCAAGAGCAACTGGATTTAGTGTTGAATCCCAGATTTCAGAGTAGCATAGCGCTAACGATTCTACAGGTTTTGAGTCCTGCAGATCAAATTTAAAGTGATTGATGCTAATTTCACATGCAATCGAGTTTAGTGCTAATTAACCCACATATAACTTCTCAAGAATTTGAGGTAGTACTCGGGTCTTTGTAAAAATTTTTCAGGTCATTACAATCTACCTCCCTTAAAGAAAAATTCCATCCTCGAAATTCGTACCTTCTCATACTCCTCAAGGATCTGAGGGTGGCTCTTTCTGACCTCAGCTTTGGTCTCCCAAGTAGCCTCTTCTTCACTATGATGTGTCCATAGTACTTTCACAAGAGGGTGACCTTGCTACGCAATACCTGCTCCTTCCTGTCTAGGATACGCGTCGGTCGCAATACATATGTGGCATCCTCGCTCAACTGCACCTGTACCCAACTGATAATATGTGAAGGATCAGAAACGTACTTCTTCAGCATAAAAACATGAAATACATTATGCACGCCCGCAAGTGGTGTAGGAAAAGTAAGGCGGTACGCTACCGCTCCCACTCGATCTAGAATTTAAAATGGATTAATACATCTCGGCGTGAGCTTTCCCTTCTTACCAAACTGCAGAACTCCCTTCATAAGGGAAACCTTAAGAAATACATGATCTCCAACCTCAAACTCAAGCGGTCGCCGCCTTGTATTAGCGTAACTCTTCTGCCTGCTCTGGGCTGTCAGAAGTCGACGTCGAATAATGTCAACTTTCTCTGAAGTCGCCTGTACCAACTCTGGGCCAATCAAACTACGCTTGCCAACTTCTGCCTAGCAATGCAGTGCTCTGTACGGGCGCCATACAATGCCTCGTAGGGAGCCATGCCGATACTCGCCTGGAAACTATTATTATACGCGAACTCTGCATAAGGGAGACAATCATCCCAACTGTCCTTGAAATCCAAAACACAAGCTCGTAACATGTCTTCCAGAACCTGATTCACACATTCCATCTGCCCATCTGTCTACAGATGAAATGTGGTGCTGAATTTTAATTTCACACCCATCGCTTCCTAGATACGAGTCCAGAAGATAGATGTGAATCGCGTGTCTTTGTCAGACACAATCTCTAAGGGAACTCCGTGCTGACGTACAATCTCCTTGATGTACAACCTAGCCAACTCGTCTGTAGAGTTTGTGACTCTGATCGGTAAGAAATGAGCCGACTTCGTCAATCGGTCGACAATCACCCAAAAGTGTCATGTCCCTTCCTCGTTCTCGGCAGCCCTGAAATAAAATCTATAGAGATAAAGTCCCACTTCCATTATGCTATGGGCATGGGCTGAAGCAGTCCAGGAGGTCGGCGATGCTCTGCCTTGACCTGCTGGCACGTGAGACAATGAGATACAAACTCAGCCATGTGGACCTTCATGTTGTCCTACCAATAGGATCTTCTCATATCTTGATACATATTCGTGCTGCTGGGATGCATTGCAAGCTTAGAATTATGGGCTGAGTCGAGAACCTCCCGTCTCAAGTCAGGAATGTCTGGGACACATAATCGGCCACGATATCGTAGGCTCCCATCTAAACCAACACTCCACTCGAACTCCTCATCTGTACCAACCCGCTCTCTCATCTTCACCAAGAGCTCATCATCTGCCTGAGCGGCAATGATCCTCTCATCAATGAGGGGTTGTACTCGAATGTGTGCGATAACCTCATACGGCTCTTTCATCGTAAGTTTTTGCTCAAAGCCTCATACAAACTCCATCATCTCCCACTCTGCTATCATTAGTGGAGCCGCAAACTCAATAGCCTTCTTGTGACTCAACGCGTCTGCCACAAGGTTTGCTTTGCCTAGATGGTAAGAGATATCGAACTTAAAGTCTTTCAATGTTTCCATCCATCGGCGTTGCCTCATATTCAAGTCACGTTGCGTGAAAATATACTTAAGGCTCTTGTGGTCATAAAAGAGCTCAAACTCCTCTCTGTAGAGGTAATGTCTCTAGAGCTTTAGTGCAAAAATGGCAGCTACTAACTCCAGGTCGTGTGTAGGGTAATTCTCTTTATGTTTCCTCAACTGTCTCGAGGCATATGCAATCACCCTGTCATTCTGGATAAGGACACAACCCAGACCAATGCGAGAGGCATCAGTATATATCGTATACTTAACCCCTTGCTTTGACAATACTAGCACAGGGGCGGACGTCAACTTGTCCTTCAGCTCATAAAAAGCTATCTCTGCCTTCTTATTCTAAGCAAACTTCAAGTCTTTCCATGTCAACTGAGACAACGGTCTGGCTATCTTCGAGAAGTCGCATATGAAACGTCGATAGTAGCCTGCTAGACCTAGAAAGCTTCTCACCTCAGTAACCGAACTAGGCTGCTTCCAGTCCTGAACTGCAGCTACCTTAGCGAGATCGATAGCTATCCCTTTCTTGGACACCACATGTCCTTGGAACTTGACTTCCTCCTTCCAGAAATCACATTTCTTGAACTGCACGAACAGCTGATTCTTCCTGAGAGTATCCAAAACCGCTCTTAAGTGCTCCTCGTGCTCTTCCTGACTCACAGAGCATATCAAAATGTCAGCTCGACCACGGTGTCCCATACCCTGTTCATCAGATCCATGAACACAGCCGGTGCGTTCGTAAGACCGAACGACATCACAATGAACTCATAATGGCCGAAACTAGTCCTAAAAGTGGTGTTCGCACGTCCTCATTCTTGACGCGCAACTGATGATACCCTGACTGCAGATCAACCTTCGAAAAGTACCGTGCCCCCTTCAACTGATCAAATAGATCATCGATCCTGGGCAAAGGATACTTATTCTTCACAGTCACCTGATTCAACCTGCGATAATCAATGCATAATCGCAAGGAACCATCCTTCTTCTTCACAAATAGAACATGTGCTCCCCAAGGGGACACACTAGGTCGAATAAAACCCAACTTCAATAAGCCAACTATCTGCTTCCTCAATTCCTCCATTTCACTCGGAGGCATGCGATAGGTGGGCAAAGAAATAGGTGTCGCACCAGGCATAAGATCGATAGTAAAATCAATCTCGCGCCGAGGGGGTAATCCAGGAATCGACTCGAATACATCTTCAAACTCCCGAACTACTGGCGTGCTTTCAAACGTCAAACCAGCAATACTCTCCAACTGAGAAGTATAATAACTAAAACGAAATGGGTAACTGACCTGAACAGAGAAAGTGAATGTCTCGCCCCCAGGTACATAGACTGTCACCAACCTAGCCTCACAATCAATCTCTGCTCACATCCCCATGAGCCAATCCATAGCCAAAATGACATCGTAATGGTATAAAGATGCGACAAAAAGGTCAACAAGAATCGATCTGCTCCCTAGATCAATCAAACAACCCATACAACCATTGGTCATATCAGAGGAGGTCCCTGTAGCGGTAGTGAGTGTCACTCCCTTTATAGTAACAGTGCCCAAACTCAGGCACTTAACTGTCGCATACGATATAAGAGAGGTAGTGGACCCTATATCCACCAATAAAGAAACGGGAATACCTTGGATGTGAGCTGTAACCTCAAAAGATCTCAGTACCAAGTCAACCACAGGCGCTTCAGCTGAAAGCGCGTGAACGCGAGCCTACTGCTAGCGAATCGGCAGGGGAACCATGGGCCGCTGAGGTGGCCTGAAGTGAGGTATAGAAGGTCTGAAAGATGGGTGAGCTGGCATAGACCGAAGGGGTGGAGGTGATATGACCTGAGGCAGCGGACGGCTGATCCTTTGCGGTGGAGTAAATCCACTATCCCGCATTCGTGTAAAGCAATTACAATCCGAATGCCCAATCTTCCCGCAGTACGAACAGCGAAAGTCAGAATGCATCGGCTGAGCAGGCGGCGCTGGACGCCTCGGAGGAGAATCTGCCCGCGGCCTCTTGCCGAGAAATGGTGTACTCGAAAAGTTAGGTCGTGGTCTGGGAACCATAGGTGCTCGCATACGGGACAACCTGTCCCCGTCCTACTCAGCTCGCAGGGACATGCTCACCAACTCATCATAAGAAGATATGCTAGCACAACACATCTTCGATCGGATCTTAGGCCTCAACCCCTCAGAAAAATGCTGCATCCGCATCGACTGATCACCCAGAAGCAAAGGAGCATAACGACCCAGCTCAGTAAACCGGTTCTCATACTCAGTCACCGACATCCCTCCGTAACGGAGGTGAAGGAACTCACTCTCCTTCTCATATCGGTAAGTGACCGGAAAATACTTCTGGTGAAAGGGTGCCTCAAACACCTGCCACGTCCATTCAAACCCCTCCGCAACAGTGTGGAGAACACTGTCCCACCATAAACTGGCCTCCTTCTCAAACATGAAGGAGGCAAGCTCGACCTGCTCAGCCTCTAAACAGTGAAGCGGCCTCAGCATCTTAGAGATGTGGTCAATCTAGTACTTAGCCTCCTCGGGTCTATGAGAACCTGCAAACATGGGAGGTCGTAAGCGCTGGAATCGCTCAAATGTGCTACTAGCACTAGCGTTCCCAGATGGGTGCATAGGTGAAGCAGGTGGATTCGCCCCCATCAACTGAGCAAAGATGCTAGCCATGGGAGACAGAAACTGCTGCTGTTGCTGCTGCATCAACAGCATCATCTGCTCAAACCTATCAGGAGGCGGAGCGGATGAAGATGCATAAGGCATCGACGCAGATGCACAGTTCGGCTCAGGAACCGAAGGCGTGACTGGAGGAGCCATAGGTGGAATCACAGGAGTCGGCCCATCAGCAGGGCCAGTAGCTGGCTGAGAGTCTGGCCCAGTACCAAAATGAGACGGGCCCGACTGCCGATCCGTTTGGCTATCACCTAGGGGAGAAACCCCGGCAAGTGACTCGCATAAAGAGAGATGGGCCGAAGTCTTCGAACCCTTAGGAGGCATACCCTACATTCAACAGAGGATGCAACCTGTGAGATTCAACATCCACATAATCCACCCACACAACATTCACATCATAACTCAAAGATCAACAACATGCATTTCATTTAACAAAATTATCGCAATACAAGAAGTGCAACATTACATGAATCGTGATAGAGAAAGAATGTGAGCTAATACATCTAAAGCTTCAAACAACAAACAACTTCCAAACTACTATGCCAACAACGGCTACACACAAAAACAACAACAAACAGAGCAAAGAACGACTATAACTGCAACTACTCATCAGAATCAGGAGATGGAGGAGGGGCACCCTTATCCTGCAGACAACACAGGATAGACTTTAGAGTTTGAGACATCTTCCTGAACTTATGCTTCACGAGACCTCGAAGATCCATAATATCCTGGCGTAGGACAGCCTGACCCTCCTCAAGCTGAACTATACGAGCATCCCTAGCGGCCTAATCTGCGCCCTGCTCTGGTGCCGCAGGAGGAGAACTCTCACTTGTGTCCTGGGCCTCCATTTCTTCCTCGTCCTGCTCTTCTTCTTCTTCTATCTCTGCTCCACCTTCGCCATAACTCTCTTCCTCATCGATCTCAGTCTCATCCTCACTTTCTTCAAGTGAGGCTTGTCGTCCACGAGGCCTAATGTCCATCTGATTAAGGGTCATCTCATTAATATAACGAACAGGTACCGACTTTTTCGCCCCAAGCCTGAAGCCAAACTCATGTGCAAGCTTACAAATCAGTTGGCCAAATGGGAGCGATTCGGTTCTCCTATTCAAACGAGCGATAAGGACAATCCGATGCAAGATGTACATTGGCACACAAAGCTTCTCTCCTTGCCCTACCTAATACAGAAAATCCACCATCAGGAGCGTACACTGGTCGTGGTTGCTCCACCTTGGATAAACATTGAATGTGCACATGTGGTGAAGCAAGCGGAAGTCGTCCGTCATGTTAGTAGCTAGAAGGCTTTTGTTAGGCTGCCATTCGACCAGACGACCACACAGGAACCGCGTGCGGTGATCCCTCTCATGCACACTACTAAGATTCTTCTCACTAGCATGCACCTCGCCAAGCGGCACGTTCAGAAGTTAGGATATCAAAGTGATGTTGATCGTAGCCTCCCGATCTCTCCCGCAAGGGATCTTGAACTGCAAAGGCTCCAGTGAAGGTTCCTGAATGAGGGCATAAAAATCTCAAACGGTGCCCACATTGGTGCGGTATTCGCCCTCAAACAAGGGACACCAATCGGCCCCTTCCAAGCACTCCAACAAGAGAAATTCGCCAAATAGCCGAGGATTTACATAAGCTTCAAAAAGGACCCCACGCCCTCCATAAACTCCATGAGATAGCTCCGCCAACAAGGTTCTTCCAACAGGAGCTTGAGGATCGAGGTCCCGCTTGGTTTGAAACTCTCGCGTAGCTGTCGTGCTCGCGGCGGCACCTCTCGGCCTCCGTGCACGGGTTGGGCGGCTAGGCCCGACTTCATCAACGGGCGCTTTCTTCTTTTCCATCAAAGAGAGAATGAAAGAGATGGAAAATATGGTCGTAACAAACTCAAAAAGGGCCATGAAAAATGAGAGAAAAGAGGAAAATGGGAAGAATGGTGAGGCTTCCACAAACTTAAGACTCAAAGGAAGGATTTGAGTGCTCAAATGAAAAGGAAAAGGAGTGAAAACAACAATGAAGATGGGGTTTTGAGATGGTAAGATGCGGATGCACGAAAATGAAGGAAGGAAAGGTTTGAAAAGAGGTTTTTGTGGGGTTTTGAGAGAGATTTCAAGAAAAGGAAAGCTTGGAGGGTGAGTTTGTGAAGGAATGAAGGTTTAAGAAGGGTTAAAATTATGTAACCCTAGATAAGTGGGCCACACTAGACCCCATGAGCGTCAGCCAGAGCCGGCCTGGCCCGCTGGGCGGCGAGGGCTTGCCGAACCGACGAGGTCATCGCTGGTCTCTGGACATTCCGGTGATGACTCAACATTTGGGCGAGGTCCTCCTGGCCCTTATGCTCCAAAATGATGTGGGTCCCCCTGAAATTGCCCCGATTGGGCCCTTAGCCTGATTCGACGCTTATCGGGTCACTAGGAGAAAAAACTGATACAGATTCGGGTTTACAGATAATTTTAATGACTGGGATAGGATGATATACCATCTAAACCCGTCAATGGATGGTCTAGAAGAGATTTAGGGTCGCTGTGTGTGATCAGGAGTGTGCACAGACTCGATCTTGGCGATCGCTTTCAATAACCTTTCGCCAATAGAAGCAACGGGAAAACTCACACAATTTTGAGAATAAGTACACACCCTCCTACACTAATGTGGCTACAGTGTGCGGTGTGTGACCATAGCCCAGGTCCGGTTTAATCCAAATCATGCTTTGATACCAACTTGTAACGCCCTGAAATTCGTGGGTCAAGCATAACTCAGCTCCCGAGTTCCAAAACATCATTTATGCAACATATGTAATGATGGATGTATGTTGTCTGTATGAGTGCATAAAACATGGAATGGATTAAGCCAAACTGTAAACATAATCCAGGGATAAGTGGAAGTTACAAGCGAAAGACTTAAAGAAATATATGTGTACATGTGTAAGTCCCTGTGATATGTATGCTCTGCCAGGTCATAATTACAAATGTTTATCTTCAAAATACAAGTATCAAAATGAATTTATCTATTCCAAAAGAAAACCCAGAATCCCCATAGATCAGGACACATCTCAGATGAACCCGCTTGAGAACTGCATAAAAGAAAACACGTCCTCATCATCCTCATACTCATGCTCTGCCTCAGTGGTCGCGACATCATCTGCATCTAAGACAGAGTCTGGTTGGTATTGAAAAACTATCCCAGAATGAGGGAGTGAGCGATCAACTCAGTGGAACTATACAGTAAAAGTTAACATGATATCAAATCAATCAAGCAGTAATGATAAGGCAATACAATCAAACACGTCTAAAGTACTCTTGTTAATGTAAGGATGTATGTAGAAATGATGCATGCCCTCGCCTGCACTCCCTCAGCGTCTTTATCTTATGGTATGCATGACAACCTCCCGCAGTGCCAACAACTCCTACGCACATGCAATGTAGTGCATGAACATGATTACCAAGTTGTTATTAGTCCTTTTCATACAGCAGGATTTGGGAAGCTAAGGTACCTTCCTCATCTCAATTTCCACATAGTGATCCATTCTAGGATCGTTAGACCTAGACAATCTCATACGATCATATGGTTCTAGGTCGCTGCAAATGGCTCGTCACCAATCAATGCACACCTATCATACCTCAGTTACTATGCTAAGGCTCGTCACCTTAATGAAGTTTTAAGGTATGCTCGAGGTCACTATAAAGGGCTCGTCACCAATCAATGTAGGCTGATAGCGTGAATATAGTGTCCTAAACCACCATAACAGCTCATGAGTCTGGTGTGCTCACTGGTCACTACGGGGAGGCTAGTCACCCCAGCGTAGGCTGATAGCTCGACCACTATGTCCCATACCACCATGTCCGGCTCATGAGTCTTAGTGGATAAAGGTACAACAGGTAACGAGATTTCATCGGTAAGTTGGGTACCCTAGATTCAAACAATAGCGTCCATACATGGTGGACATCCACCGGGACAATCGGGTTGCTTGATGAACTTGACTAGGATGAGCGTACGTTGAGTTGAACGACATAGAGTGCACAAACACTCCATGTGGCCAAACCACTGCCGACTACCCTAATACGACTCGGGTTCATCAAACATGTCCCTCATGGCAAATCAACCTCGGCCACGAGCTCAAGGTCGATTACCGATTTCCTAGACTATTTCATAGTCCTAAACACATTCAATTATAATAGATATTCATAGTAACAATTTAGAACAGTAATGGAACAACAATTTAAATCATACAGTATGTGAGCATTTGAAGAATATCAACTTAACATGAATTGACATATAAGAAATGCTTAAATTTAACCAACAAAGAATGTATATTGCATGTGAGAAATCATACACACAAATAGGATAGTTGAGAATCTCTTCTCAACGTCCGTAAACAGGATAATATATTACACTTGATTATTCGGACATTTCTACAAACACTTAGACTACATATTCCAACATACATGACATATGTTGGTGATAACACACATTTGGACAATTCCTTTTACCAAGGAGTTGACACACATACTACTAGCACAAGTACACGACAATTAATCATGGCAAACACATGTTCGTATTTCGTACGTATACGATACTTTCTACATACACATAGAATACACAAATCTCAACATAACTCATACGTATCATGAACGTAATATAAACATCGCATTTGGCATGTGAAATTACACCCACAAAAATAATAAACCATTATCTGACATTGAAAGCCTTGAAAACCATAACCTATACGAATATAGTCCGCACCTTAAACCAGAAAGAACGCACCGAACTGATTCAAACGATATGTCTTCGTCAACGGCGACTAAATAACCTAAGGCAAGAATAGAAATGAGCTACATCAACACAAACTATTCTAAGCTCTAAAACAAACAAGGGTTTGATTAACTTACCCAATAATGAACTTAAAATCGCCGGAATAACGATTCAGAAGTGACGGTTTAGGGATGCAGGGAAAAAAGAAAGAATCTCAGGATGATTCACCAACTTCTCTCTTATTTCTCTCTCTTTTCCTTTCTCTCTCTTAGCTAGGGTTTAGGAAATTCGTATAGAAAAGAGAGTGAGGGTTTTAAGGTCTTTATATAGGCCTAATATTGATGAAAATAACCCCAGGGCCAAGGTATACTTAAGTTATAACCAAATCAGGCCTCTCTTGATCCAACGGAGCCTTTCTGGTGGTCCTTTTTCCACGTGCGGTCGAACTTAAGCTCACTGACCATGGATCTAGGTCAGGCTAAGTTTTCGTACCAATTGGATTTACAGATCAGCCATGGCGGACCAATCTCAATTCAACGGTCACCGAAACTCGATCAGGTCCACAAGCACTATGACATGCTTGGGCCATCTTCCCTGATCCGAGGGAGAAATAGGGTCAGAATCCAATGGTCAGATTGCTTAAAATCATCGCGCAAGCGACACGACTCAGATTTCATAATTTATATTTAATTTCTCACCGTTCTCACCCTCTTCACTCCGGACTCAAGCAAATCGACTCAGGAGATCATCTGGACTTGATTTTTGAGGTGATGATCAAGCCCAACAAGGTGACCAGAAATGCTTAAGATCGCCGCTATCGGACTTTCGACGCGCGGTCCAGGTCCGATCCAAAGTTTCCAAGTACTCCCGAGTGCAACTGGATTTAGCGTTGAATCCCAGATTTCAGGGTAACATAGCGCTAATGATTCTACAGGTTTTGAGTCCTGCAGATCAAATTTAAAGTGATTGATGCTAATTTCACAAGCAATCGAGTTTAATGCTAATTAACCCATATATAACTTCTCAAGAATTTGAGGTAGTACTCGGGTCTTTGCACGAAAATTTTTGGGTCATTACATCTCACCTATAACTGCTGAAGAATGTTTAAAAGCCTTCACTTGTTCATGGAGTGAGTCGAATTCTTTATTGTATCCGAAAATCGATGCCAACGCCCTCGAAAACTTATCTTCGAGCTGTAATAATTCCTTATGGTGGGCAAGTATTTTGGGACTAATATTCATGTCTCAAGCAAATTCAAGCTTATAAAGTGTGGTTCAAATGTGAGAGAGAGATTCACGTAAAGGAGAGATATTAATCTTCGTCATCCTTGCAGCATTGTCTAGAGATGTCAATGCTATGTCCAAATTCGACAACTGTGTTAGATCTTTGAAAATTTATACGACTACTGACGAGGAACCTTTCAGCAAGATCAATGCGTGAGGAGGAATCTTCTCTAAAGATATTATATTTAAAACAGTGGCAACAGAATTTGAGCTTGCAGAGCAACTCAAAGCTGGACAGACTAAAAAAATAAATAAATAAATAAATAAAGGAAATATGAATTAGAATGGAACTTATGAAATACCATCATAAAATAAGATATTGAATAAATATACCTATAGTTGAAACTATTGGAACCAGAGCTAGTATCTCCACAGATTAGGCTCTCTCAAGAAGAGATGAAGGACCAGGCATGTCCAAAGCCAAATCTACAAAAGATGGCACCCTAGCCTCAGTTTTAGAAGCGACTATAGTCAGAGTTGTGGTATCAACCAACTCCATCGAGAAGATTATTTCACGTGCCTCTGTGTTGATTTTGACTAAAGGCGTAAGGGATGTTTTAACCGTTCTAGTAGAACATGTGCTGAAAGCAGTAACAACCATCACAATCTTAACCACGCCCACGGAAATTGGAAGAGTCTTTAAAACTATTGTTGTACTAGCTGTTGGACCTGAAAATATTGTATGCGGGAGAGGAGAATAATTGTTACATGCCAAATGTTATGTTTATGTTACGTTCCTGATATGCATGTGTTATATTGAGATTTGTGTATTCTATGTGTATGTATAAAGTACCGTATACGTATAAAATATGCACCTGTGTTTGCCATGATTAATTGTCATGTTTGTATGCTAATTGTATGTGCGGCAACTCCTTGGTAAAAGGAACTGTCCAAATGCTTGTATTTCAACATACGTCATGTATGTTGTGTTATGTATTCTAAGTGTTTGTAGAAATGTCTGAATGATCTAAAGTGTGATATATCAGCCTAGTATGGGCATTGAGAAGCGATTCTCAACTCTCCCACTAGTGTGTATGATTTCCTTCCTGCAAGTTACATTCCTTGTTATTTAATTTCAAGCATTACTTATGCTTACATTTATGTTAAGTTGATATTCTTCAAATGCTTGAGTACCACATGATTTGAGTTGTTGTTCCATTCCTATTCTAAATGGTAGTTATGAATATCTGTTGTAGTGTAATGTGTGTGGGACTATGCATCAGTCTAGGAAATCGGTAATCGGCCTTAAGATCGTGGCTGAAGTTGCTTTCCCCACGTAGGACGTATTAGACGAACCTGAGTCGTATTAGAGTTGTCGGCAGTGGTTTAGCCACGCGGAGTGTTTGCGCACTCTATGTCGTTCAACCCAACGTGCGCTCATGTTAGTCGAGTTCGTCAAGTAACCCGATTGTCCAATGTATGTTCACCGTGTATGGACACTACTGTTTGAATCTAGGGTACCAAACTTACCGATGAAATCCCATTAACCATGGTACCTTGATCCGCTAAGACTCATGAGCCAGACATGGTAGTATGGGACATCGTGGTAGAGCTGTCGGCCTACGATGGGGTGATGAGCCTCCCCGTAGTGACCAGTGAGCAACTAAACTCGTGAGCTGATTATGGTGGTATGGGACACTATATTCATGCTGTCGGCCTACATTGATTGGTGACGAGCCCTTTGTAGTGACCTCGAGCATGCCTGGATACCGCATTGAGGCAACGAGCCTTAGTGTAGTCTAATACTTGTAATTTTAATAGTAACACTTGTCAGAACGACCGGGTATGTATATGTACTTCAGGGATTCGAACTTGTACACATATATTTCTATAAGTCTTTCGCTTGCTTTCTTCACTTATCCCTGAATTATATTTGTTATGTGGCTTAATCTATTCCATGTTTTATGCACTAATACAGACAACATACATCCATCATTAAATATGTTACATAAGTGATGTTCTGGAACTCGGGAGCTGAGTTATGCTCGACCCCCGAATTTTAGGGCGTTACAGCTTGATAATGGACGGTTTGATCTGTCTATTAAAACAATTGATCTATCAAGGTGGTTGAAATCCTAAAAATAGAGTTACTTAATGATGTAGTGGTCCATCTTTAAAATTAACGGATGGACGGCCTAATTATAGATATGGATTACTTTCAATTGTCAGATTTAGGCTAGAATGCACACGAACATTTGCTTAAGCTTAGCTTCCATTTATTCTAAATCTGGTTATACAGTAACACCTAAGTACTGAAAAGTACAGGGTGTTATAGGAACCTACTGGCATGCTACAAGGTGGCCCCGCCTGATCATAGGACACCCCTAAAAATGGCTAAGGGTCATTTCTGCACAATTTTTCTACACGTCTCTCCCAAGCACCCATTTTGGGCCTTCACAAATACTCGTGCATGCATGATAAATGCGAACTGAATTTTTGTTTTTGATGCCTATACATAGAACTATCATATGGATATTTTACTCCTTCAGAATTGGGCTCCTAAAAGGAAATAACTTGACAACAAGAGAGAGGGCACCGACACGCTAATTAACAGGCCTTAACCCTATGGGCGACACTAAAAATCGACGAGCCACTTTCAGGTGTGAACCATTTCCTCTAGGTTGCCAATTATTGAGCTTATGTTACAAATAATGATCATGTAGTGAAAATTGTGAATTGCATGCTAACTAGTGACTAATCTTTAGGCCTATTATCCTCCATGAAGTGAAATTTTTATTTATAGTTGTCGATTATTGATTGCATTTTAGAATAGGCTGGATACACTGAAATTCCATGCCCACATATTCTATATTTTTCCCTGATACGCGCTTATTTACCTGATTATGGTAAATTGTGCGATGATTGAATAATGCACTTGCATGCCAATTTGTTTGCTTATATTAGTTAGAATATCCTAAAATACTTTTTAGTTGGTTGCCTATTCCTTAATAGAATTGATTGTGGCATGCTGTAAAATATTAGTCTATTGGAAATTGGGTTGGCCAGTAAGCCGGAAAAATTCACAAGGGCAACCCTACGTGATCGGTTACACTGGGCCAATCCGACTGATTCAGGCTGAAGACGGACAACCAACAGTAATTGGACTACACAAAACTTGCACCCAGCGTTTGTTGCGCCATAGTTCACTTAAGTAAACTGAATTAGTCCACTAGTTGGCCAACCATGTATATTCACCATGTATCGTCACGCTTGCCTGAATCTGAAACACCCCATACCTTTAAGAGATCCACTGATAACCATTACTGATACGATCCCACTAAGACTTATGAGTTAGGCATGTTGGAATGGGACATCGTGTCCGAGCTATCGGCCTACACTGGGGTGACGAGCCTCCCTGTAGCGACTAGTGAGCAACCAAGTCTCGGGAGCCAGGCATGGTGAAATGGGACACCATGTTCGTGTTGTCGGCCTATGTTGGGGTGACGAGCCTCCTTGTAGTGACCAGCGAGCATAAGAGGTGACAAGTCCTTATTCAAACGACCCCTGTTAAATTACCCGGCCGATGGTTCCATGCTAGAGTACTGTTTGAACGACCCGAACATTAATGTAATTGGGTGGCGAGCCCTTCCTTGTGGTGATTTGGTTATGTGGCATACCCGCACCTCGAAACTGAGTGATCATACTTTGTATCTGGGTGACGACTCATACCGAGTTGATCCTCATACCTTTGGGTATCATGCCTTTCCTTTGGAATTATTGATTTGTGAGACAAATGCATAATACCTAAATTTAGATCAAGGAACACAGGCTTAGAGCCACTATGGTTGCCTTCGGTCAAGTGATCTGGATAAGGCCATTGATTTAGTGGAGGTGTTTTAGCTTCCTTAATCTTATTAGATGAACGAACATAATTAAATACTCGGCTAACATAAATATTCACGCATTGCATTAGTTAGGTTTGCGACTCGACAGTCGAGGTTGCCATATGAGGGAGTGTTGGGCATTGCGAACATTGGATGGTGTCACTCGAGGGAGTGTTGGATGGCGAGGGCATGCATCATATCATAATAACATGCATATGCATTAAAAAGAGTAGATAAGAACTGTGTTTATTTCTTTTAATTAACTGTGCATGTAGATTTGATAGCATGTGTAACTTAATGTTAATAAAACTATTGAGTTGATCACTCACTCCCACTCTAGGATGGTGTTTTAAAATACCAACAGGGTGATATTATTGATGCAGGTACTATCGACATTTTAGACGAATAAGCTTGGATTAGATTGCACCATTGACGTTGTGTTTTAGAGGATTGGACCAAACTGAAAACTTACACTTTAATCATTTTTGGTATGTGTATTGTCTTGTATAATCCTCATTTAGGCGGACACCATATTTTAATTGTATCTTTATTATCAGCCCCATGTTTATTAATTTTTGTTATCTCTACCTCGCTTTGGATCCACTAATTTGAATTACGCTACTCTGATTGCTCGTGTGTAAAATAAGTGTGAATACAAATGAGGTCACGCGTGCATTTTATTTAGTTAACACTTGGAATCTCAGGATCGGGGTCTCTGTACTCAAGTACCGATTTTCATCCAACGTATGAGAGTAGAATTTTGACCCTAAGCGCTATAAGAACTGCTTGTATTAGAAAATAAAAGCATCCAACGTATGAGAGTAGACTTTAGATTAGCGCTACTCCTAAGTTAGGATTAGGCTACTGGTTATCCAAATGAATGTAAGTGACTGATTATGCTATGATAACTGGAGGATAAACTTAGTTTAGTTGATTAGGTTGGGGTGAGACCCCCTTTGTTGAATTCCCTTGATATTTATAGGCTTCTTTAATAACCCTTACAATGACCTTTTTGACTTAAAAACTATTTAGGATCAATGGAAACTTATATATATCCCTCAAATTAAGCGTTAGGTCAAATCAACACGCCCGTTAAAACCGCTTTCCCAAGGACTTATTACAATCGGGAACGTGGAGTGGAGAAACTATGGATAAGCTAAGTATTCATGATTTGAATCGAGTCCTAAATCCCGTTAGTTATTAATGAACTCAATGCCCTGATCAGGTAGAAGATCTGGATCAATCAGGATTAAGAAATGATACAATGAACTTTCTGTCAAGGCCAGGCAGAAGGTCGATGTATCCGACTCAAAGCTACTACACAACCTTCCTTCAATGTTGGCCTGACCAATGACAACCAAAAATTTATTACTTCACCCTTGGGAAGTGCTAAGGATAGCCGATAAAGAAATCCTTCTTGTGGGCACCAGATAGTTAGAAAGTTAGGTCATAAATTACAACTTGTTCTGACGTACAAATGAAGGCATAGATTTTTTTTAGATTTTATGGTAAAAATATTTTTAAGGGGGATAGATCACTAAGAATCTAGTCTAGTTATATTGAATATTGCATCCATCCGATTAGGGTGTTGCAATAAAAGCATGATAGGCCCATAGCCCACTGGCCTAGGATCAAAGGAAACTGATCCAGGTTATACATAAGATTCTATCGTTAAATAGGATCTAAATCATACCTAAAATGTCAGTAATGAATTGATTGAAGGGAAACAATAAGGGTTCAAGAATTAGGCAAAGTCATATAAGTAGATCAGATTATTAAAAATAGGCCCAACAATGGGTATGAGCTAAATCACAATGGCCGAGGTTAGTGTATTAAAAAATGGGCTCGTTAATACGAGCCTAATAATAGCCTTAGACAATTTTGGGGATGAAATTGTTTTTAAGTGGGGTAGATTGTAACACCCCGAATTTTGCTAGCTGAGAATTGGATGTCCTTGGGCGGTACCTTTGATTTATCAACTTGAGTGTATGTCCGTGTATGTATTAGAACGTGTTTGGGACCAAAAGGAGTGACCTTGGATCTACCAAAACTTTCCGACCAAATGATTTTTTCCAGATGCCTTTGAAACCTCTGTCATGTCGTCTTTGTCGTCACCATGGTAAAAACCATGCATCAATCTGACGCTCCGTTAGTAAGATATAACCCATTGAACACATGGCCAAAATTACGTATCCTGTAACATGAGTAACATTTATTGTGCTAGGCCCATTGGACTTGGACCCATGTGGGCCTAAAGTCTAATTTCTAAAACATATAAATTATCATAAAGTAGGACAATTACTACATGACAAAAAATGAGCTAGCACATATAAGACAATGCATATGAGACAGAAATGGGTTCTACCCCCAAAAATCCATCATTAGCCCTCTCCCCATGCTTTGAAAACTAATCATGATCCATGTCCACCTCATCTTACACATGCATCTACTGCATGCCTTGTTTTGTGCCATATCACTTCAAACAACTAATTTCAACACTCCACTTCATCATCTACCATGCATCACCTAAAACCCAGAACCCATATGCATCCATTAGCCAATGCATGCCTAGATTTCTTCAACCTTGGCTAATGCAAGAATAGCACCATCCACCTCATCCATCCACTACCCACACCATACACCACCTTCCACCTTACTTTTAGCACCAATAAGACCACATAAACTTGCCACCTCAACCCCCAATTCCTTATATAAGAGTAGGAGCTCTTTTACACTCATCTTTTTGTTATACTTAGAAAAATGCTGGGATTTTAAGAAAGAGTGAGAGATGGTGGGGCCAAGGTGTGGCTCATCATCAACCTAGAGGGAGTAGGCCACACATCATCATCAAGTCATCTATCCATTTTAGGTGAGTCTACACCCCACATTCCATCCTCTTCATCCTCCTTTTTCCACCTTTTATATTTTCTTGATGCATGTGAGGCCCACTAGTATGGAGCCCCATGGGTACATGTATTAATGGCTATGGTGGTCAGCATGGTGGTCCACGTCAGTATAGCCCACCATGATGAACATTGTATCAACACCCTTCACTTGTAATCCTATTTTTGTATCTGGATAGGAACATCTAAAAATCATATAAAATCAACCATGCTACGAACAAAGTTGAAACTTGGAAATAATCTGATCCATAATACGAACAGAGTTGACACTCATCCTTTAAATTCGGTAGTTTTTGAAATTGTGGTGAAGACCGATTTAGTTGAAGCAGGAATATGCCAATATGTCCTAGAGAGGGTGAATAGGACTTTTTAATAATTTTATGATAACTTAAAAAGTCTATTACACTAATCCTAACACCAAGCCTATATTAGGATTACTCAAGAGTAACTCTACTAGCTTTCAAGCCCGGTAGAGGATCCAATCACAAACTATTTGAGAGATGAACAATATGCAAACTAGTTTATGATGGATATGACTATGTATGTGTGTGAGGTGTAATCTCAGATATTCATATATGAAAATATTAAAGAAAATCACACAAACAAAGGAATAGAAATCTCAAACACAGTCATTTTTATAGTGGTTCGACTACTTATTTACTCAACTCCTAGTAACCGCACTCAACCCTTGAGTGTACCGGATTTCACTAAGGAGGTTTCACAGCGGTTCACCTCAAACCTAAGCTTTTAAATCAGGTTCACCTTCAACCTTTATAACCTACACTGAGGCTGACTATTTATTCTCTCACGAGTAAGGGTCAACACAATGCACCCACTTTTACGCACACTGGCCAAGGATCTTCCACAAGACCTTAACTGAGGTTTTACGTGGTTTACCTCAAACTCAAGGTTTCACACGGTTCACCTCAAACCTAAGGTTTTTACTGGTTCACCTTTAACCAGATGCTTATGGTCTCCACAGAGCAAGGGTCCACATAATGCACCCACCATGTCCACTCCCGTTGGAGGCCTCCTACGAGGGCTTACAAGGGTGAGAAACACCTCAGACCCTAACATACAAAGGAATGATCACAAGGGTCCTCTGGACTCTAGATACTTACAGATAAGTGAATGAGTCTCATTCAGCACGTTGCCAAAGATCTCCTCATTTGTTGACGACGAATCTTCTGCTTCCTTGATCTGCAACTCAAATGATGTACCAATATATGGCGACAGGTTGGGTCAAGCTTTTGATGGAATCCTACTCTCAAATATTTTCCTATAAGGAGATAGACTGATTCTAATCATCTATGCATTCAAGGCATCCCAGCTTAATGATTTTCCATTAAGGTAGTAACTGGAGGATCCTTGAATGTGAAAGTTCATTCCCCAATCCAATCTATTGAATATCAATGATGAGGATGGATTGGAGGATGAAATCTCATGAGAGAAAGGTCTTTCGGTATATGATCTATGGTAAAACACTCAAAAGCACTCTCTTCTTTCTCTACTAACAACAATAGACAAGTTCTCTTTATATAGGGAAAAGGTTCCAACGGATATAAAACGGTCACATTTATGATAGAGTTCGATATCATTAAGCGGGATCGATATCATTGAGTGTATACTCTTGATAGTATCGACGGTCCGCTCGATGACACAAACTCAAATATCATACGCTTTTGAAACCAATTGCCAGCTAGTCGAGGGAATCGAAACATGTATCGATGTCATTGGATTTCGAACTCTGATTCCATCGATGCGAGGCTCGATTTCTCGACATTTGAAAATGAGAGAAACTTGCTTTGAAATATTTCAGATTTACAAGAATGATCGAGGGACCTTCGAGATCATCGGAATTTGAATGTCGATGATATCAATAGCTGTGTCGAAGCATCGATAAATCCAAGGGATTTTCGTTTAAGCTTGTTGGACAGTTTCTGTCCTTGTTCGATGCCATCAAAACCATACCAATATCATCGATATTTGAATATTGATTCCATCGAGTGACCCTCGATCACAGGTAAACAACCCTGAAATAATTGTTGGAAGACTAGGTGCCCATGATCGATAATATCGAGAGCCCTCCGATGTCATCGAGATTTGAACTTCGATGATATTGAGAACGGCTTCGATATATCGATGCACATGTGATTTTCTTAAGTAAAAAGAGGGGCACTGGATATCTGTCTGTCGATATTATCGAGTCAACTTCGATGGACTCGAGATTCAAATATCGATGATATTGATAGGTATATCGATACATCGATAAATCCGTCCAGAGATATATGTGTTTACCAAACATATTTTGTCCTCATTTCGATGATATCGTTTAAGCATCGAGGACATCGACAGCACATGTTGATTCTATCGAGAAGTGTATCGATAAATTCGACAAAGCAAGAAAACTTAGAGATTTTTTTATTTTTAAAGAAGTTTTCTCAACTTAAAACCCTAAGATGTTCTGACTTATTTTAAGGGTTTTATTTACCTGGTGTTTTGGGACATGGGATGTGAGGCTTAGATTTACCTGAGGCGAGCTTGTACACATCCGGTTAAGGCAAATGCTTTGAATTGATCTTCCTATGAGGCTCTACAGTCTAACTGACTCAACACTCATGCTAATTGACAAACCAGGGCACTTTCAGTTTTAATTACTTTAATCATAATTATTCTCTCAAATTAATTTAGATTTAGATATACATCTTCTTTTAGTTCTATTTCTAGTTGCTTTCGTAATTACTCATGAGATTAGTCTCTATGGATTTGACCTCGGTATCACTAAGATTATTACTGCATCACGACCCTACACTTGGGGTTCTGAATAGTCTCTGTACTCGTGTGTCAATTTTTAGGGTGTTACACAATGGCTAACTCAACAAATAGGAGAGTAACAAGGGCCAACTCATTTAAAAAAAGAGTGGCAAGGACTAACTCAATAAAGAGGAGAGAGGCAGGGCCAACTTAATAAAGAGAATAGTAGCAAGGGCTAACTCAATAAATTTGATAAGGCAAGGGTAAGGCCTGTATCCATCGCTTCACATAAGTTCATAAAGATCACTTGTAATTAACATCATATCATAATTCCCAAGAGGGTAGATAATGGGTGATGATAAAATATTTACAGGAATAAAATCATAGCAACATGAAAACATAGTGTTGAGGCATAAAAATTGATCAGAATAAGAGAGGAAGATTCCCGAAGAAAACAGAATCTTACACCACTTAGTTGTGCAGCGCACAATAGAAGTGGCTTAGAAGTTTGGTTATGCAGCGTAGAATAGAAGTGGCTTGGAAGTTTGGTTATGTGGTGCACCAAAAAAGTTGCTTTGGAAGTGTTATTGTGCGACGCATAGCAGGTATAATTGCACAAAGGGTGTTAGCGCATAATGGGTTCGGTGAAGGGTTCACATGTGCGGAAGGTTATAAATACCCCACTACCCCTCATAGATGATTCATTCGAGTAATACCAGAGTACTAGAGAGAAATCCATACTTTAGAAGGATTCAACTACTGGAGATACCCATTGTGTAGTGCACAACGAGTAGTCCACATAACCATGTGGGCGCACAACCCAATTGTCTGCACAACACGTTGGATCGCACAACCATGTGGGCGCACAACCCAATGGTCTAAACAATGAGTTGGATTGCACAACCATGTGGGTGCACAACCCAACTATGCGGCCGCACAACAGCTCTGTCTGTATAAGGGGTACACTTTGTGGACAATTAGCTCAAGTGATGACTATTCAATATTAGAGGGATCAAAAGAGACCCTAATATAAGTTGAAAGAGATATTCTAGCACAACAATATCTCCATACTGAAGATCATGATATGATCTGAAATGCCACATAAATTAATATTAAACATTTGATATTTGTACTAGATTATGTAAAATGCTTTACTTTGGAATCAAAGGAGATAAAGGATGTAAACGAATTCATAATAAATAAATATGGTGATTGTTCTCTTAATTTTTCCTTTGTTAATTGTTGAGTAAAATAATTCCCCTAAATCTAATGCATTTGTTTCTTATTAAAATAAAATGGTGACTCTACTGGGGAATTTTGATTTTACTTGATGATAACTTAGGAACAATACAGAGAACTTTCGCTAATGTTTGGCATCGTACAGATGCCAAAATGGCGACTCTCAACGGGGACATCCTCACTTTCATTTCCAAAGTAAAGTATGTTCTTATTTAAATACTGATCTACATTATTTCTCAATAATTAAGGAAAGTAAAAGCTACAACCAACTAATGGCAACCATTACGAACAAGATGGTTTTTTATTTTACGCGATTAGGTTTGTTATAGAATACGCCGGTAGACAAACCTCGCACTGTAAGAAAGAGTCTACGCTAGTTAGATGCAATGAATCTCGTGTCGTTGTCGCAGTCATAACCACCTCGCCATTGGTGAAAGAGGATGGGAATAATTGGACTGTCATGTCACACCAACAATCAAGAGCCCAAAACATCCCGACTGCCAAGACAAGATCGCTAACGCAAAAAGTCAAAGGGCCAGTGAAGCGAAATGTAGCCAGAAGAACCCTGAGCTCGCTCTTTTAGCAATATACCCCAGGAAAATAGTTCCTTCGTTGACATCGCCGGATTTCTCAGCTTTTTCTACAGTAGGAACTCAATGGACAAAGAATCAGAATGATAAATCACTGATGACAAGCTCGCCAGTCCCCGCATTGTTTCAAGATGTATCATAATCGACCGAATGCTATGGAAGTACAGGAAAATTGAATAAAACTCCTCTTTTGATAAGTCCCATTGCATCATTATATTTATAGTCCAATCTAACAATGGCTTCATCACGGAGCAAAGAAGCCATCGTACATATGGTAGGAATCAATCAAGGCCCCCAAATGTTGATGAACATATGGCTAAGATGACCAAACTTAAATTATCTTAATGGAGGAATGTCGAAGCCTCCGAGAAGCTTCGGCTACTCTTGCTTATAACGTGTCTCAAGCGATGACCCCGCCAGTAATGGCCACTATGAATGAACAAGAGCAATAACCCGAGGGTTCATTACCACATAGAGTAGGATCACATGGGTCTGCTCCGGTGGCTAGAGCAATAATGCAAGAGGAGATGTGAAAGATAGTTGTAGAAGTTGTTAGAGAGCGTGAACATACTTAGAGGTTCCAATACAGAACACCATATCCAAGGGAAGTAGAAGATGTTTCATTCCTAGCAAATTTCAAACAACGAGACTTTGAGAAGTTTAATGGAGATGGGTCTCCAAAAGAACATCTCGTACAGTTCATCACTACCATGGGGAACTTCTCTACTATTTCATAATAATGTTTACGGCTGTTCGGTTTTTCCTTCATAGTCAAAGCGTTTCAATGATATTCTAATCTGACACAAGAGTTGATAAGAACTTGGGAACAAATGCAAGATGCATTTATATCCAATTTCTTCTCATCAGATCATGACGTTAGCATTGCAGAATTGGCTTCTGTCAGACATAGAGAAAATGAACACGTGAAAAAATTTATTGACAGGTGGAAGACTTTGGGGACTTCATGCAGGCAATTACCAGAAGAGACAGAACAAGTAAACATGTGTTTGAATTCTATGGAGCTAGTAATTGCCTTCGGGCTCACAAGTGCTAATATAAAGACTTTTTGATATCTCGCAATGAAAGCACATGCATTGAAATTAATGGCCAGGAAGATGCCAGCATTTCAAATCTAAATAGAGAGAAGAGGATCAAATAGATCAATGGTGAATATTATTGATCAAGAAAAGAAAAGACATACCTTTTACAATAACCGAGAAACAAGGAAGAGAGAAGATTTAGACCGTTATAATGTTCGAGTAAATGATAAGCAGACTCGATCATACGACTATCATAAAGAATATGATTTTTAGAAAGAAGACATTTTACCAATCATGGAGCAGTCATTGGCTGCCGGGACCATTCAATTGCCTCAGCCCAAGCGTCCAGAAGAAGTTGAGATGACTAAGGATATGAAGTTTGTCATTATCATCGTTATGTCGGACATCCGATAAAGAATTGTTTTACATTAAAGGACGTGTTGTAAAGGATGATAAAATAAGGTGAGACAGTGATGAAAAACAATGGGAAGCGAGATAAGAAAGTGACTATGAACACGACATCTGCAAGCGATCTGTCGAAGACCTGGAAAGATAAAGGAAAGATTATTGCGACAAGGGAATGGCCAGTTGTGATAGAGTTCATTAAGTATTCTCGTTATCATTCACGGTTTGCTGAATTATCCTCTAAAGAAATCAGTTTAAGTGATTTAGCTTCCATTCGCCAAAAAGAAGACGAATCGGTAGAAGAATTTATTAACCGATTAAGAATACTGAGGCATCATGTTTTCAATTGGTAAAAGAAGAAAGTGAACAAATTGAATTATGTATAGAATGCATCAGGCCGAATATTGCATTAAGTATTGTCGGTCCAAACATACAGACGTTTTAAGAGCTGATCGAGAAAGCTTGCTATTCAGAAAGGATCAATGCAAAAGTGTCTGATTTTTATATAAGCCAACTGTCCCAAAATTTTAAGAGAAATTCAGTCGATACAATCAAAGAAAAAAGAAAAATGAGGAATCGACAGGATAGGCAAAGAAAATTTGATAAGAGAGACATGAACAAGCATACAACTAAGATAATAAAGAGAGAATTCGAATGGACCAAGAGCTGTGGAAGGCATTTGTTCGAAGAAGATGATATACTCCCTATGTTAAATAAGTTGTTGGGAGCAAAGAAGATCAAGTTGTCATGGCCAAAACGTCCAAAGGAAATGAAGAAAATATGTGAAAGTGACTATTGCTATTACCGCCATTTCCTCAGACATTGAATTGAGAATTGCTTCAAACTAAAGAATATATTACAAAAAATGATTGATAATGGTGAAATGGTCATAAAGAAAGCATATGATATAAGAGAGGAGACAAAAGCACACAAGCTTGATTGAAATAAATTTTCATATCTTCGTAATCGGGATGCAAGGCAATAAGACAAACTTATTCACAAAATTGGGGGCAATTTTAATCTTAAATAATCCAAGTGTAATGATAAGGCATCAGTATATTTGTCGAAATTCGTTGCATTGAGATATATTGTCTCTGAAGATCACTGTGATTTTGATTACGAAAGTTATTAGTCCAATACTTCCTAATCAAAAGAGGGAAGGACAAGTAGAAAGAGTTGAAATAGCTTTAAAAGGTGAAGCCATGTATTCGCCCCCAAACATGAATGAATAAAACGGTAGATTTCCAAGCATATCAAGTTCAAACATATTATCGTCAAGCACCGATGTTATTGCCGAATCAAGAAAAACCACGATTGCCATCGCCATATCGATGATGCAAAGATTATTCTATTATCGAAATTGTGAAATTGATATTATTGCTAAGTCGATACACCATTTTGACCATAAAATTTTATAATATCATCAGCAGCAGCAGTTGCAATATATCAATTATCGATTTGTTATCTTCACCAAAGTTTATAGTCATCCACATGTAAAGTCTTACGACAACAATTACAATTTATCATTTACAGCATAGTCAAGCCTATATGGCTGACTATGCATAAGACCTACTACCTAAGGTAACCTTGTGCGCTCCATGAACTCTAGAGAGTTATTGCAGCCAACCCTATGCGTAAAACCCACCGAGTTCACTGCCTCGGTAGCTTCACTGGGCCGCTTTGATGGATCACGGTTTGTGAACTCTCCGGCCGCGATAAGTCAAGCGAACTCATAAGAGTTACAGAGACCATTCGAATAAGACCTGACTCCAATACGAGTCTAAGAAACTGTACTTTCTCCATTGCTCACAAGCTTAAACTATGTGTGTAAGTGTCTAGTCAAGTCAAGTCAAATCCAGTGAAGTCAAGTCCAGTCCAGTCCTGTCAAAGTATGTTCAGTTAAAGTATACTAGTTCAAGCTTAAACTATGTGTAACATCAAAGTGCTGCAAATACACTGATATTGTGAATACATATGTTCGTTTATTTTATTTAAGATATGCTCAAAGGTGTAAATTGCTTGATAAGGAAATCTCATAAATCATGAAAATCTCATGCTTGGATTAAATAAACATGCAAAATACACTTCTTCTGAAATAGGTTCAGATTATAACAATATCAGGTTTGATCAAAATGTTCACTACCTTCTATTATGAAGTCAAAATGTTTCAAGATCAATTATGAGCCTTCAATGACGATATGTTTATCTTTATGAAGAAAACGAATCTTCAATTATGATATGTTTATCCTTTTGGAGAGGATATGTCTTCAATTATGATATGTTTATCTTTTTGAAGAGGACGGCGATGTCTTTCTGTCTCTCGTCTATCTGATGAAAGATCATTTTCTTTTAGAAAATTTAAAGATTCTGGTGCATTCTTCGAAGGAGTACCAAAGGTATCCATCCTTCAAGAGTATTATCAGGCTTTGTTTTAGAAATATTATCTGCAGAGGAAATTTTTATTCAAAGCTGGCCTGAAGAGGCGGCACGATCTGTTTCTTTAAGTAGCCAATGCTTTCGTCTTTCTCATAATCTTTTAGGAGGGGAGGAAGAATCCATATGGCGTGATCGATTGGATAACAATTATCCACCAAGTAATACAGATGAACCCACTAGCGCATCTAACAATAAGAATTGTTAACCGGATAATTGTAGCTAGGAATTATGAAATGTGATCCGGTATGAATATACAAAAGTTGTTTTCATATCAAAGCCCAGTTATATGGTCCGACGCCATAACTTCTCACTACCCTGGTGACAACATCACAAGTTTCTGGTATAATTTGATCGAATCCAAATCGACGAGCAAATTTCCTTGGATAGTTTGGTTCATGCTAGAATACACTACCTTCTCTTAAAGGAAGAGTATTAGATCTGATGGAGACAAGAAATGAATGCTTGCTAAATGAGATGGAATCATCATCAACGACTGCTACATCTTTGGGAGAGCTGGTAAATGGGAATTGATGAAAGTTGATAGGATCATTGTTTTCTATCTTCCTAGTGACCCAGCCATTCAACTATTTAATCATCTTTCTGTAATGACCCGAAAAATTTTGTGCCAAGACCTGAGTACTACCTCTATTTTCCTTAGAAGCTATTTATGGGGTAATTAGTGTTAAACTCGATTACTTGTCAAATTTGCATCAATCACTTTAAATTTGATCTACATGACTCAAAACCTGTAAAATCATTAGTGCTAGGTTACTCTGAAATCTGGGATTCATCGCTAAATCCAGTTGCTCTTGAGAATTTTTGGAAGTTCTGGATCGGACCTGGACCGCGCGTCAAAAGTCCGATAGCGATGATCTTAGGCTGTATTAGTCACCATGTTGGACTTGACCATCACCTCAAAAATCAAGTACAGATGATGTTCTAGGTCGATTTATTTGAGTCCAGAGTGTAGAGTGTGAGAACGGTGAAAATTAAAAGGTGATTTTATGAAATCTGAGTCGTGTCATTTGTGCGATGATTTTAAGCAATCTGACCATTGGATTCTGACCCAATTTCACCCTCTGATCAGGGAAGGTGGCCCAAGCATGTCATTGTGCTTGTGGACCTGATCTAGTTTAGGTGACCGTTGAATTGAGTGTGGTCCGCCACGGCTGATCTGAAGATCCGATCGGTACGAAAACTCAGTCTGACCTAGATCCATGGTCAGTGAGCTTAAGTCCGACCTCTCATGGAAAAAGGCCTACCGGAAGTGTTCCGTTGGATCGAGAGAGGCCTATTTTGGTTATAACCTAAGTATACCTTGGCCCTGGGGCATTTTCATCAATGTTAGGCCTATATATAGACCTTAAAACCCTAACTCTCTTTTCCATACGAATTTCCTAACCCTAACTAAGAAAGAGAGAGAAAAAGAGAGAGAAAGTAAGAGAGAAAGTTGGTGAATCATCTTAGATTCTTTCCTGTTCTTCTTCATCCTTAAACCTTCACTTTTGAATCGTTATTCCGACGATTCTAGGTTCATCCTTGGGTAAGTTAACCTGACGCTAATCTGTTTTAGAGCTTAAAATAGTTTAGGTGTGTTGTATCTCATTTCTATTCTTGCCTTAGGTTATCTTATCACCGTTGACGAAGACATATCGTCTGAATCAGTTCGGTGTTCTTTTCTGGTTTAAGGTGCAGACTTTAATCATATAGGTTATGGTTTTCAAGGCTTTCAATGCCAGTGAATGGTTTATTCTTGTTATGGATGAGATTTCACATGCTAAATGTTATGTTTATTTTGCGTTCCTGATATGCATGTGTTATATTGAGATTTGTGTATTCTATGTATATGTAGGAAGTACCGTATACGTATAAAATATGCTCATATGATTGCCATGATTATTTGTCGTGTATTTATACAAGATGTATGTGTGTCAACTCCTTGGCAAAAGGAATTGTCCAGATGTGTGTATTCCAGCATACATCATGTATGTTGACCTATGTATTCTAAGTGTTTGTAGAAATGTCTAAATGATCTGGTGTATAATATATCAACCTAGTATGGGCGTTGAGAAGCGATTCTCAACTCTCTTATTAGTGTGTATGATTTCCTTCATGCAAGTTACATTCCTTGTTTAATTTCAAGTATTACTTATGTGAAAATCCATGTTAAGTTGATATTCTTCAAATGCTTACATACCACATGATTTGAGTTGCTGTTCCATTACTATTCTAAATTGTCGATATGAACACCTGTTGTAGTGGAATGTGTTTGGGACTATGGAATAGTCCAGGAAATCGATAATCAGCCTTGAGATTGTGGCTGAGGCTACTTTCGCCATAAAGGATGTGTTTTGACGAACCCGAGTCGTATTAGAGTTGTTGGCAGTGGTTTGGCCACACGGAGTGTTTGCGCACTTTATGTCGTTCAACCCAACGTGCGCTCGTACTAGTCGAGTTCGTCAAGTAACCCGATTGTCCGATGTATATTCACCATGTATGGACGCTATTGTTTGAATCTAGGGTACTAAACCTACCAACGAAATCCTGTTAACCATGGTACCTTGATCCGCTAAGACTCATGAGTCGGACATGATGGTATGAGACACCGTGGTCGAGCTGTCGGCCTATGCTGGGGTGACGAGCCTCCCCGTAGTGACCAGTGAGCAACCAAACTCGTGAGCCGATTATGGTGGTATGGGACACTATATTCATGCTGTCGGCCTACATTGATTGGTGACGAGCCCTTTGTAGTGACCTCGAGCATACCTGAATACCGCATTGAGGTGATGAGCCTTATTGTAGTAACGAAGGTATGATAGGTGTGCATTGATTGGTGACGAGCCCTTTGCAACGATTTAAAACCATATGATCGTATGAAATTGTCTAGGACTGACGATCCTAGAATGGATCACTGTTTGGATGGTGATATGAGGAAGGTACCTTAGCTTCCCAATCCTGCTAAATGAAAAAGACTAATAACAACTTAGTAATCATGTTCATGCACCACATTTGCATGTGCCTGGAAGAGGTGGCGCACTTTGAGGCGATGTCATGCGTAACGTAAGATAAAGACACTGAGGGTGTACGCGCGAGGGTACGCATCATTCTACATGCATCCTTGCATTAACAAGAGTACTTAGGACATGTTTGATTATTCTGCTTTATCATTACTGCTTGATTGAATTGATAACATGTTAACCTTTGCTTTATTGTTCCACTGAGTTGATCACTCATCCCCTCATTCTGGGGCGGTATTTAAACACCCACCAGACTCTGTCTTAGATGTAGATATTGATGCGACCCCTGAGGCAAAGCAGGAGTTCGAGGATGATGAGGCTGCATTTTCTTTCATGCAATTTTCAGGCGGGTTCTAGTGAGCCTTGTTCTGATGCGTGGGATTCTGGGATTTCTTTTTGGGTATAGATGATGTCATTTAATACATGTAATTTTGATAGTAACACTTATAAGTATGACCTGGTATGTATATGTATTTCAGGGATTTGCACATGTACACATATATTTCTTTAAGTCTTTCGCTTGCGTTCTTTCACTTATCCCTGAATTATGTTACAGTTTGGCTTAATCTATTCCATGTTTTATGCACTCATACAGACAACAAACACCCATCATTCAATATGTTGCATAAGTGATGTTTTGAAACTCGGGAGCTGAGATATGTTCGACCCCCGAATTTCAGGGCGTTACACTTTCTTAGTTAAAAATGTTGAAGGGGAAGTTGATTGGGGTTCGAATATGCTTTTTCACAGTCAGCAAATGTCCAAGGGAAGTACACTCCTAGCCAGCCTATGAAGAAATGCCATGGAGCACAAACAGGAAAAGATTTAAAGGAAGGATCTTTAGAACCAGAAATGAAGTCTCCAAAAGCGCGATACAAGGAGCACTGTAACACCCTAAAAATCGAGGGTCGAGCAGATGTTTAACTCCCGAGTTCCAACGCATCACTTATGCAACATAGATAATGATGATTAAATGTTGTCCATATTTGTGCATTAAACATGAGTGGAATTATACCAAATCAACATAACATACTCCAGAGGCGATTAAATTAAGCAAGCGGAAGACTGTGATAGATTATAAAGGGTGTAAGTGGATATAAACCCCAGAGCATGATCATGTCACCAGGCTAAATAATTACATATATAGTTCTAAAATATACAAAATAATAAAGTGTAATGTCATCTAATCCATATCCCTATAGCCCTAATGACGCAACTCCATCTCTACATAGACCCGTCAGAGAGTTGCAGGTAGGAGAACTCCTCCTCGGCGCAGTAGAAGGCCGGCTCCAACTCGTAAATCGCATCATCATCGGTAACTACAACAAAGTCTGGTTGGTGTTTTAAAACACCGTTCTAGAGTGGGAGTGAGTGATCAACTCAGTGGAGCTATAAGGTAAATGTTAACATGTTATCAATTCAATCAAGCAGTAATGATAAAGCAATACAACAAGCATTCCTAAGTAATCTAGTTAATGCAAGGATGATATGTATTAATGATGCATGCCCTCACCTACACTCCCTCTGTGACATCATCTCACGTCCGTGCATACTAAACTCCCACTATGCTCAACACACACGCCAAAGGTACATGCAATGCGGTGATGGTCGTGTTAGCCAAGTTCTTAATTAGACCTATTCATATAGTAGATTCGGGAAGCTAAGGTACCTCCCTTTATATCATTTACCTAAATAATGATCCATCTAGGGTCGTCAATCCTAGTTAATCACATACGATAGGCAAGTTCGCAAGTTTACACTACAGGTCGCTGTGGGAGGCTCGTTACCTCAACATAGGCTTAATTGACACTCGAAGTCACTACGAGGGGCTCGTCACTCGATCATAAGCCTATTTTATACTCGAGGTCACTATAGGAAAGGCTCATCAGCTTAGCATAGGCCGATAACTCGAATATAGTGTCCCATACTACGGCATTCGACTCATGAGTTTGGGTTGCTATTGGTCACTACAGGGAGGCTCGTTACTCCAGCATAGGCCGACAACTCGACCACGATGTCCCATTCAACCATGCCCGGCTCATGAGTCTTGGGGGATCGTGGTACCAAGGTTAAACGGGTTTTTCATTGGTAAGTGGTACCATAGATTCAAGCAGTAGCGTCCATACATGGTGAACATATATTGGGCCAATCGGATTACTTGACAAGCTCGACTGGTACGAGCGTACATTGAATTAATCAACATGGAGCACATATGCACTCCTTGTGGCCTAACTACTGTCGATAAAAAGCATACGACTCGGATTCATCGAACGTGTGTTGTGTGACGAAACGACCTGGACCAGTAATTCGAGAATCATTACCAATTGCCTAGACTACGCAGTAGTCCCAAGCATATTCAAACACAATAAGCATTCATATGTGATAGTCAAACAACATGTGACAGCCAATTCAAATATAAATCTCATTTGAGCATTTCAACAAACACATAGTGCACATGTTATCATACATAGACATTTCATCCATAAATCACGTAGTAGTAAGATAGGTTACATAAAGGAAATGTCTTTCACAATGGAGTTGCCACATGTACAACAATCATGTATTCTCAAACAATAATCATGGCAAGCACAAATCATTATCCCATATTCATACAAACATTTCAACAAACACATGGAATGCATTAATTTCAACATAGTTCATATATATATATATATATATATATATATATATATATATAATATGTGAAAAACAGCACATTTACGCAATCAAGTTACTCATAAATCATTAACTGACATTGAAAGCCTTGAAAGCCATAACCTAAATGTTTATAGTCCGCACCTTTCATCGGTATACTCGTATCGAACTCAGTTCGAACACTACGCCTTTATCTACGGCACAACGGCTACCTATAGCATGAAATAGGTTAGCTATTTCACCAATATACTTATTTGGATACCTAAAATAAATTAAGGTTAGGATTTCTTACCCAAAAGTGGATTTGGATTTACCGGTGTAATGATACAGGTAGGATGATTCGACACATGGAGGGTTGGGATCGAATCCCAGCAATGATCTCTCACTCTCTCTCTCTCTCTCTTCTCCTCACTTTCTCCTTCTCTTTTCTCTCCTCTCTCCTAGGGTTAGGAATTTCGTATGGAATGAGAGAGGGGTAGGTTAAGGCCCTTATATAGGCCCAGAACTGATGTCAATGGCCCTAGGGCCATGGTATACTTAAGTATAACCGAAGGGCATCTCTTCCGGGCCAATGGAGCTCATCTGGATGTCCATTTCCTTCATATGTCTGAGGAAAGTTCCCTGATAGTGGATCTATGTCAGGTTATGATTTTGGTCTGATCAAATTTATGGATCAATCATGGAGGACCAATTTCAGTTCAATGGTCACCGTTACTTGATCAGGGCCACAAGTACACTGACATGTGTAGGGAAATTTTCCTGATCCAAGGGTGTAGTTGGGTCAAAATCTGACGGTCTAAAACCTTAGATTTGTCCTACTAGCGAACGGCCCAATTCACTTAAGTTTGAGTTCATTTTTAAAAGATATTCGCGTTTCTCACACACTTTGCTCCGGGCTTAAGTTATGCATTTTTGGATACTATTTGGACTTGATTCCTGAGATGGTTGTCAAGCCCAGTAAGGTGGTCATAACCTTATAGTTTTGTGGTAATCGAATTTTCAATATGCGGTCCAGGTCCGATACGGAATTTCAAGATACTCTCAAGAACAATTGGGTTTTGAGATTGATCCTAAGTTTTTAGGAAATGTAGAGTTAGCAATTCTAATGGTTTTGGGTCTTGTAGTTCGTATTAAAAGTGAATCGTGCTAATCTACTGATTAATTCAGTTTAGTACTTAATTAATTTTCATCTAATTTCTAAAAAAATCACTCATTAAGGGTTTCTACCTAAGGTGGTACTTGGGTCTTTGTATGGATTTTTTCAAGACGTTACAATCTACCCTCATAAAGAAAATTTTCATCATCGAAATTAGCACCTTTTCATACTCGAGAATGTAAGGGTAGTTCTTGTGAACCTCGGCTTCTGTTTCCCAAGTAGCCTCTTCCTTAATGTGATGTGTCCACAACACCTTCACAAGCAGGATAACCTTATTGCACAGCACCTGCTCCTTCTTGTATAGGATACGCGTCGGTTGCAGTACATAAGTAGCATCCTCACTCAATTGTACCTGCTCCCATATGATAATGTGGGAAGGATCAAGAACGTATTTCCTCAGCATCGATACATGAAATACGTTATGCACACCTGCGAGTTGTGTGGGCAAAGTAAGGCGGTATGCTACCACACCCACTCGGTCTAGTATCTAGAAAGGCTCAATGAACCATGGTATGAGCTTCCCCTTCTTTCCAAACTAAAGGACTCCTTTCATTGGGAAAACCTTAAGAAACACATGATCTCCAACCTCAAACTCTAGCGGTCGCCGCCTCGTATCGGCGTAACTCGTCTGTCTACTCTGTGCTGCCTTGAGTCGATGCCTGATAATGTCGATCTTCTCTGAGGTCGCCTGCACTAACTCTGAGCCAATCAAACTCTTCTCACCAACCTTTGCCCAGCAATGCGATGCTCTACACAGATGCCCATATAGTCTTCGTAGGGGGCCATGCCAATACTCGCTTGAAAGTTGTTGTTATAACAGAACTCTACATAGGGAAGACGGTCATCCCAACTATCCTTGAAATCAAGCACACAAGCTCGCAGTATATCTTCCAACACCTGATTCACCCATTCTGTTTGCCTATTTGTCTATGGGTGGAATGCGGTACTGAACTTCAATTTCACACCCATTGCTTCCTGGATACGAGTCTAGAAGATAGATGTGAATCACGTGTCTCGATCCGACACGATCTCCATAGGCACTCCATGCAGACGTACTATCTCCTTGATGTACAGCTTGGCCAACTCGTCTATGGAGTTTAAGACTCTAATCGGGAGGAAATGAGCCAATTTCGTCAACTGGTCCACAATCACACAAATGGAGTAATGCCCCTTCCCGGTCTTCGGTAACCCTGAGATGAAGTCCATAGAAATGAAATCCCATTTCCATCCTACTATGGGCATAGGCTAAAGGAGTCCAGGAGGTTAGCAATGTTCGGCCTTGATCTGCTGGTATGTGAGACAACGAGACACACAATATGCTATGTGGGCCTTCATGTTGTCCCACCCATATGACCTCTTCATGTCTCGATACATCTTCATACTACTAGGATGCATTGCCATCCTCGAATTGTGAGTAACTTCGAGAACTTCCTTTCTCAAGTCATCAAGATTTGGGATGCATAGGTCGCCACGATAACGTAAACCTCCATTCGTACCAACTCTCCATTCCGAGTTTTCACTATTGCTCACCTGCTCTCTCATCTTTACCAATAGTTCATCATCTTTCTGAGCTGCAGTAATCTTGTCATCAATGAGTAGCTGCACATGAACGTGTGCGACACTCTTGAATGGCTCCCCTACCATAAGCTTCTGCTTGAAGTCTCGCACAAATTCAACCATGTTCCATTCATCGATCATCAGTGGAGCCATAAATGATACCGTCTTCTTGCGGCTCAACGCGTTTGCCACAAGGTTAGCCTTGCCAGGATGGTAGGAGACCTCAAATTTGAAGTCCTTTAAGGTTTCCATCCACCGTCGCTGCCTTATATTCAGGTCCCTCTGCGTAAATATGCACCTGAGTCTCTTATGGTCGCAAAAGAGCTCGAACTCCTCTCCATAGAGGTAATTTCTCCAGAGCTTCAATGCAAAGATGACAGCCGCTAACTCCAGGTCATGTGTAAGGTAGTTTTCCTCGTGTGTCCTCAACTGTCGAGATGCATAGGCAATAACCCTGTCCTTTTACATCAGAACACAACTCAAACCAACATGAGGCGTGTCGTTGTATATCGTATATTTGACCCCTTACTCTAGCAATATTAGCACGGGTGTGGATGTCAACTTGTCCTTCAGTTCCTGAAAGGCTGCTTCCGCCTTCTCATTCTAGGAAAACTTAAGGTCTTTCCAAGTGAGCTGAGACAACGGTTTGGCTATCTTGGAAAAGTCTCTAATGAAATGATGATAGTAACCAGCCAGGCTAAGGAAACTCCTCACTTCTATAATCGAACCGGGCTGCTCCCAGTCCTGACCTGCGGTCACCTTTGTAAGGTCCACAGCTATTCCTTCCTTGGACACCACATGTCCCAGAAACTTGA
The DNA here is from genome assembly GCF_029962835.1 of Magnolia sinica. NCBI lineage: Eukaryota > Viridiplantae > Streptophyta > Magnoliopsida > Magnoliales > Magnoliaceae > Magnolia > Magnolia sinica. The sequence continues at coordinate 58,698,739 of NC_080579.1, forward strand.
CCTCTTCTTTCCAGAAGTCACACTTCTTGTACTGGGTAAACAACTGGTTCTTCCTGAGAGTATCAAAGACTACTTGCAGGTGTTCCTCATGTTGCTTTCAAATATCAGAATATATTAGGAAGTCATCTATAAATATGATGATGAATTGGTACAGATACGGCCGAAACACCTGATTCATCAGGTCCATGAACACAGCGGGTGCATTTGTGAGTCCAAAGCTAGTTATGAACACTGTCTTCTGCACATCCTCATCCCTAACACACAACTGGTAATACCCTGACTGTAAGTCAATCTTTAAAAAATATTGTGCCCCTTTCAACTGATCGAACAGGTCATCTATCTTGGGCAAAGGATACTTATTCTTCACCGTCACTTATTTCAGTCTGCGATAATCAATACACAACCGCAGTGATCCATCTTTCTTCTTCACGAACAACACAGGTCCTCCCCAAGGGGATACACTCGATCATATGAAGCCTGCATCTAATAGACCATCAATCTGTCTCCTCAGTTCCTCCATCTCACATGGAGGAATGCGATACGTCGGTAGTGAAATGGGTGTCACACCAGGCACAAGGTCGATGGTAAAATTGATCTCACGCTAAGGAGGTAATCTAGGTATCGTCTTGAACACATCCGTGAAATTTCAGACTACAGGTGTGTTCTCCAGTGTCGGACCATCAACATTCTCTAGCAAGGTGGCATAACAACTTATGCGGTAGGGCAAACTGACCTGAACTGGAAAAGTAAAGGTCGTGCCCTTAGGTGCACGGGCTGTCACCACCATAGTATCGCAATCAATCTCTGCCTTCATCTTGGTGAGCCAATCTATACCAAGGATAACGTCATAATGGTATAGTGGGGCAACAATCAGGTCAACGAGTACTGTCCTGCTTCCTAAGTCTATCGAGTAGTCCTTACAAATCTTAGTAATGTCTGAAAAGGTCCTTGTGGCAGTAAGGATTCTCACCCCCATCATAGGAGCTATTTCCAACACTAGTCACTTGACTGTTGCGCATGATATTATAAAGATAGTAGACCCAAGTCCACTAATAAGAAGATTGGTATACCTTGGATATGTGCCGTGACTTTGAAAGTCATCGGTGCTGTAACTGCTGTCTCAGATGCCTCAGCTGAAAGGGAGTGCACACGAGCTTGTTAAGAACGGTTTGGTTGTAGTGCCATAGGTCGCTGAGGCAGCCTAAATCAAGGTGCAGGTGGCCTATAAGAAGGTTGTGCAGGTGGTACAGAACATAGAGGTGGAACCGAGATAGCTGATGACATCTGACAGTTAATCTTCTAAGGGGGCATATTATCCCTCATCCTAGTGAAGCAATAAGTGTCAGAATGGCCTGACCTCTTACAGTAGGTACACCATACATCAGGTCACCTTAGCTATGTCGATGGAGACATAAGCCAAGGAGGAGAATCTGTACAAGGCCTCTTGCCGAGGAGCGACCTACTCGGCAAATCTAGCTGAGGCCTAGGAATCATAAGTACGCGTGTACGGGATAGCCTATCCCCATCCTGCTCAGTTCGTAGGGACATGCTCACTAGCTCAGTACAGTTGTTAATGCGAGCGGATCTCAGGCCACAAACCCTTAGAAAATCGCTGCATCTTCATCGGTTCGTTTGCTAGGATTAAAGGAGCTATCTGGCCAGCTCCGTGAACCGGTTCTTGTACTCTGCCATGGTCATTCCACTCTGTCGGAGGTGAAGGAACTCTCCCTCCTTCTCATTATGGTAGGTGAGAGGGAAATACTTCTTATGGAAGCATGTCTCGTAGGCTTCTCATGACCATACGTATGCAGCAGGTACTGTCCGTAGGATACTATCCCACCAGAGACTGGTCTCCTTCTCGAACATATAGGTGACCAACTCGACTTGCTCTGCCTTAATGAAGTGCAGCGGCTTCAACATCTTAAAGATGCGGTTAAGCCAATACTCGGCCTCCTCATGTCTATGAGTACCCGCAAATGTGGGAGGTTGGAAGTGCTGAAATCGCTCAAATAGGCCACTGGCATTCACATTCCCACTAGGGTGCATAAGTGATACAGGCAGAACCACACTCAGATTCTGAGTAAGGGCCCCTACTATGGTGGTTGAAATTTTTTATTGCTGCTGCATGAGGAGCATCATCTGCTCCAACCTATCAGGAGGAGTAGCCGCCTGAGGCACATGTGGCGTCGAGGTAGATGCATAGTTCTGCTCTGGAACCGGTGGTGTAAAAGGTGTAGGCCCATTTGTGGGGCCAGTGGCCGGCTGAGAATCCGGCATAGTCTTGTGATTCAAGCTTAAACTGGGGTCCGTATGGCTATCGCTTAGGGGAGGTGCCCCGTCAATCGAGTTGCTAAGTGTAAGACGTGTCGTACTCTATGTGGCCTTAGGTGGCATTCATTATATACAACATAGGGTGCAATGTACGTGAGATTTAACATACTACAGTTAATTTCTCAAGCATTCTACACATTTCATAACAAAAGGAGCTACATGCATTTCATTTAACCAAAATTGTCACAATACATGAGATGTAGTATTACATGGATCATGACACAAGATGCATGTGAGCTAATCTACCAAAGCTTTAACCACCAAAACACACCACAACTCCACACTACTACTAAGCCCATCAAGGATGTAACCTAGAAAGCAAGAAAAATAGGGAATGAAAAGACCCAATGATGACTACAACATGGGACTAGTCATCTGAGTATGGTGATGGTGGAGGTGCACCTTTGTCCTGCATACAGCACAGGATAGCCTTCAACGTGTGAGATACCTTCTTAAATTTTTGCTTCACGAAGGTCTGATTTTCTTTAAGCTTGACCCGGATCTCTCTGACTTCCTATCACAGGGTGACTTGGACCTCCTCGATCTGAGCTAAACGGGCTTCTAAAGCAGCCCAATCACGGTGAGGCTCATGTGTAGCAGGAGGATAGCCGCCATCAGAGTCTTGGGCCTCCTCTTCTTCCTCTTCCTCGCTTTCTTCCTCTATCTCATTCCCACCTTCTTTATCACTCTCTTCCTCTTCACTTCCCATCTCATCCTCACTCTCATCGAGTTAGGCTTGATGTTTTCGTGGCCCAATATTCATGTTGTTGAGAGTAGTGTCGTTGATGAAATGGATCGGCGGAAGCCTTTCTGAGCCAAGTCTGTAGCCGAATTTATGAGCAAGCTTGCATATAAGTCAGGTAAATGGGAGTGAAATGTTTGTCCTGGGATAGCGTGCGGTCTGAACTATCTGTAGTAGTACATACGTAGGCAAGCACAACTTATCTCCTTGCCCAGCTTGGTATAACAAGTCCACCATCAAATATGTGCATTTAGAGTGATTGCTCCATCGAGGATACACATTGTGTATGAATATGTGGTGGAGTAGGTGGAAGTCGTGAGTCATGTTGGTTGATAGGAGGCAGTTGCCTCGACCCCAGTGGACCAGTCGGCTACAAAGAAAACATGTACAATGATCTCTTTCACGCACACTCCTGAGACTCTTCTCGTTAGCATGAACCTCACCAAGCGGCATTCCCATGAGTCGAGCTATCAAGTCCACATTGACAATGGCTTATCGCCTTCCCACGGGGATAGAGAACTGTAGAGGCTCCAACAGCAGCTCTCATATATGGGCGTAGAAGGCTCGGACAGTGCTCTCATTCGCACGGAACTTACCTTCAAACGTGGGACCCCACCTGACGTCCAACAGAAGATTCATCGCCAGATAAAGCCCAAATAGTTTCTCATCCATGTGTGCTTCAAAGAGGACCCTACGGCCTTGAAACCTTCCATGTGCCATATCTGCCAGTAGAGCTCTTTCGAGAGGAAACTGGGGATCGAGATCCCACTTCGTTCTTAGCTCCCAATCGACACTTATGTTAGCCTCGGTGCCTTTCAGCCTCCTTAAACAGGTAGGAAGGCTAGGCCCGACTTCATCCATGGAAGCCCTCTTCTTTCTCATGGGAGAAAGAAGTGTGGAGAGGGAGAATATTGTAGCCACAAGCTCAAAAAGAGCCATGAGTGTGAAACAAGATGGACGGATAGGATGGATTGGTGGACTTTGGGATTTTTGAGACATAAAGGATGGTTTGTGTTCTCAAATGGGAGGAAATGAGAGAGATAGGAGATAGGTTTGAAAGGAATGGTAGGAGGTGGGTATGTAGTTATGATGAAGAAGAAGATTTGAGAATAGAGGGAGGATTTGAGAGATAAAAATGAAAATTTTGGAGGTTTGGAGAGCTTGGAGGGGTGAAAATGAAGGAAAGGGATCAAATGGGAGGAAAAGGGGGTCCCCACATGATTTCATGGGCCCCACACACATGTACATTGGTAGGCCCAACCGGCCCGTTGCGGCCCAACAGGCTCGGACGAACCAGATCGTGAGGCCTCGCCGTTGGGGCAATCCATCGCGGTCCACTAGATCTAAGGTAATGGCATCACCCTAGGGGCGATGGCATCATCCCTAGGGTTCTGAAAATGTGCGGGGTCCACTTTGGTTCCCACCCAATTTGCATTGTTTGGGCCCCTGAGTTCGTTTGAGTCATTTCGGGTTCCATCTCCCATACATTCAGGCTTTTTGGGTTATTTGAGTGTGGAATATGTTAAATTATCATTCAAACCCATCGATTAACGGTCTATAAAAGAACTGGGATCACCTCACATGGTCACAGATGCGTACGGGTCCAGTTTCAACGGTCAGTTTCTCTCGTTGGTGAAAATGGAATCCTAGGATTGTTTCTACATTTTATCGCTCCCTCCTAAGTTAAAGTATGTTAGAGTGCATTGTGTTACCATAACCCATGTCCAGTTTAATCTAAATCATACTCTGATACCAACTTGTAACGCCTTGAAAATCGAGGGTCAAGTAGATGATCAACTCCCGAGTTCCAATGCATCACTTATGCAACATAAATAATGATGATTAAATATTGTCCATATTTGTGCATTAAATTATACCAAATCAACATATCATACTATAGAGGCAATTAAATTAAGCAAGCAAAAGACTGTGATAGATATATAAAGTGTGTAAGTGGATATAAACCCCAGAGTATGATCATGTCACCAGGCTGAATAATTACATGTATAGTTCCAAAATATACAAAATGATAAAGTGTAATGTCATCTAATCCATATCCTTGTAGCCCTAGTGACGCAACTCCAGGTCTACATAGACCCGCCAGAGAGTTGTAGGTAGTAGAACTCCTCATCGTCATATAAGGTCGAGTCCAACTCATAAACCACATCATCATCTATAACTACAATAGATTATGTTTGGTGTTTTAAAACACCATCCTAGATTGGGAGTGAGTGATCAACTCAGTGGAGCTATAAGGCAAAGGTTAACATGTTATCAATTCAATCAAGCAGTAATGATAAAGCAATACAACAAGCATTCCTAAGTACTCTGGTTAATGCAAGGATGATATGTATTAAGGATGAATGCCCTTGCCTGCACTCCCTCTATCACATCATCTCACGATCGCGCATGCTACTCCCATTATGCTCAACACCAATGCCAAAGGCATATCGAATGCGGTGCATGGTTGTGTTAGCTAAGTTCTTAATTAGATCTATTCATATAGCAGATTTGGGAAGCTAAGGTACCTCCCTTTATATCATTTATCCAAATAATGATCCATCTAGGGTTGTCAATCCTAGTTAATCACATACGATAGGCAAGTTCGTGAGTTTACACTATAGGTCATTATGGGAGGCTCGTCACCTTAGCGTACGCTTAATTCACACTCGAGGTCACTACGAGGGGTTCGTCACCCGATCATAGGCCTATTTTATACTCGAGGTCACAACGAGAAAGGTTCATCACTTAGCATAGGCTGACAGCTCGAATAGTGTCTCATACCATCGCATTCGGCTCACGAGTTTATGTTGCTCACTGGTCACTACGGGGAGGCTCGTCACCGTAGCATAGGTCGACAGCTCGACCACGGTGTCCCATACCACCATGCCCAGCTCATGAGTCTTAGCGGATCGTGGTACCAAGGTTAAACGGGTTTTTCATTGGTAAGTGGTACCATTGATTCAAGCAGTAGCGTCCATACATGGCGATCATACATTAGGCCAATCGGGTTACTTGATAAGCTCGAATGGTATGAGCGTACGTTGAATTAATCGACATAGAGTGCATACGCACTGCTTGTGGCCTACCCACTGTCGACAAACAGTGTATGACTCGGATTCATCGAACGTGTCTTGTGTGGCGAAACGACCTTGGCCACTAATTCGGGAATCATTACCGATTGCCTAGAGTACACAATAGTCCCAATTATATTCAAACACAATAGGCATTCATATGTGATAGTCAAACAGCATACGACAGCCAATTCAAATATAAATCTCATTTGAATATTTCAACAAACACATAGTACACGTGTTATCATACATAGCCATTTCATCCATAAATCACGTAGTAATAAGATAAGTTACATGAAAGAAAATGTAGCTATAGACAAGGTAATTGAGAATCCTATCTCAAAACCCTCTTTAAATACATTTCAACAAGCATTTTCTCATTCAGGCATTTTATCAAACACTTAGACTAAACATCAACATCCATGTTCATGGCAAGCATAAATCATAATTCCATTTTTATACAAACATTTCAACAAACACATGGAATGCATTAATTTCAACATAGTTCATATATATATGTAATACGTGGAAAACACTGCATCTAAGCATATGTGATAGCAATCAAATTAGTTATAAATCATTAACTAACATTGAAAGCCTTAAAAACCATAACTTAAACGTTTATAGTCCACACCTTTCATCAGTATACTCGTATCAAACTTAGTTCGAACACTATGACTTTATCTACGGCACACCAGCTACCTATAATATGAAATATGTTAGCTATTTCACCGATCTACCCATTTGGATGCCTAAAACAGATTAGGGTTAGGATTTATTATGCAAAAGTGGATTCAAATTTTCTAGTGTAGCAATACTGATAGGATAATTCGGCACATGGAGTGGTGGGATCGAATCCCAGCAACGATCTCTCACTCTCTCTCTCTTCTCCTCACTTTCTCCTTCTCTTTTCTCTCTTCTCTGTCCTAGGGATAGGAATTTTGTATGGAATGAGAGAGGGGTGGGTTAAGGCCCTTATATAGGCCCAGAACTGATGTCAATGGCCCCATGGCCATGGTATACTTAGGTTATTACCAAAGGGCATCTATTTCGGGCCAATGGAGCTCATCTAGAGGTCCATTTCTTGCATACGGTCTAGGGAAAGTTCCTTGACAGTGGATCTACGTCATGTTATGATTTCAGTTTGATCGGATCTGCGGATCGACCGTGGAGGACCAATTTCAGTTCAACGGTCATCGTTACTCGATCTAGGCCACAAGTACACTGACATGTGTAGGGAAATTTCCCTAATCCGTGGGTGTAGTTGGGTCAGAATTTGATGGTCTGAAACCTTAAATTTGTCTTGCAAGCGAATGGCCCAATTCACTTAAGTTTGAGTTAATTTTCTAAAGATATTCACGTTTCCCACACACTTCGCTACGGCCTCAAGTTGTACATTTCTGGATACTATTTAGACTTGATTCCCGTGATGGTTGTCAAGCCCAGTAAGGCAGTCATAACTGTATAGTTTCGCGGTAATCAGACTTTTGATGCGCGGTCTAGGTCTGATATGGAGTTTTAAGATGCTCCTAAGAGCAACTGGGTTTTGAGATTGATCCTACGTTTTTAGGAAATGTAGAGTTAGCGATTCTATTGGTTTTGTCTTGCAGTTCGTATAGAAAGTAATTCGAGCTAATCTACCGATTAATTCGGTTTAGTACTTAATTAATTTTTGTCTAATTTCTAAAGAATTCACTCATTAAGGGTTTCTGCTTGAGGTGGTACTTAGGTCTTTCTACGGATTTTTTCGAGACGTTACGAACATAGAACCAGAGGAGTTATCGAATATTTTTGGCCCTCCGCCATTGCACCTACGACCACGAAGAAAGATGACCTAATGATATCTATCTGTTTAAAATCGAAAAATATTACTAAGCTTAACCAGTAAGCTAGAAAAGCGTCTAATTCGTAGGGAGAACTATATTCCATGGTATTCTTATTACTCTTACGAATAGTCTTGAATTCTCAATGGTTGGCTTGCAAAGCTGTCAAGGTGAAGATACAGTTATTAAAGTAAGACCATGTAAGATCAAAATCTTGGAAATAGAAGATAGGAAGAAGAAAGGGTACCATAGCTTTTGAGAGAATTGAGCTAGACATTCTAGAGAAGTAATGCGATCGGGTTGAGAAAAATTAACCAATGCACTGAAAAATTCAAGCGTGGTCTTTGAAATCTCAGATTTGTTGTCCCCAGTGGAAGCTAGAGCAAATTCACCATTAGAAGGAATGTATGCATAAAAAGTATTACCCATGATGAGAAGACTTGCTATGCAAAGAAGGTCGCAAAAGGTAATACTCATTTCATCCAAGGGAAGATGGAATGAGTTGGTAATTAGAGACCAATGATGAAGAAAGTTTCTGAAGATAGTTGTATCAGCATGAAAATGTCCCAACGAAGCTATGATTGCATCAAAAAAGGTTAATTTTCTACAAAATGGAAGTGTGTTTTTGAGCGACAGCTCAAGCCCAAGAACTGTAGAAGTTGCGAAGAGACAAAAGAACTATTGTTGAAAATTTTTCTATATTCCAAGGTAGTCTTTCAGAAAAGAAGAGTTTTTAAGCAGTTTCGAAATAATGGGTAGGGAAAGGCTGTTGAGGATCATGGCATGGATGCAAAAATCTCATTTTATGAATCTTGCCAGCACTTTGGCAGGGTTCATTCCCTTCCAAATATCTCGTCAGAATTCTTGGTTCCTTCATGACCTAATTAGCCATGGAAACAAGGTTATTTCATTGATCAAATGGTTCACTATGTAAGATTGACCAGTGACATCGTAAATAGATGGGAATGACAGTTGTTTTATTGTCAGAAGGATTATGAAGTTCTAAAGTTTCTTCATTTATCTCTACATAATTCTAAGTATGTTGGAAAACTTGTCTAGATCCTGAAGAAGATGTGTAATGCTTCTTTCTTGAAGACGAACTCTTCAAACATTTCATTCTTAAGGGATGAAGGCTATCAGGTTAGATATAGGAAGAGATTTGGAAGAAATTGGGCACTTAAAAAATTTTATGAGCAGGAAGTTTAGTTGTGGGCTGGAACTAGTTGTGCGCAGAGTGCTATTTTACGTAGAGATGTGTTGCACACAAAGATGTGTTGTGTGTAAGGAGAAATTGTGCAGAAGAAGATAACGTACAGAATGGACTAGACAAGAATTTCGAATGAATAAAATGAAGCTAAGTCGTGCTTATATAGCACTCTGGACTCGGGTTTGTTGTGCGGACCCGCCCACACAACGGGCAGTTTTGCGCATAAAGAGGGAAATGAATGAAAGTTTCTAAGATTTATCCTCCATTTCATCTTAAAGAAAGAAAATCATAAATGAAGGATCAAGGGGGCATCTGTTGAGGCATAAAAATCGATCACAGGTAGCGACCCTCTTAGTCGGTATGTAATCCCGTGGGTTGGTGACTGGTGCACAATTGATGTAAGTAATTTGTCATGCGTGTTACATCACTTCTCGATATTAGATGTTGCAAATAGGCACTCCATGAATACATCATGTCACATAAATCTCTCAATCGTATTGTTGTGTTGCCTTGAGACGTTCGCATAAATCCACGTTAACGTTGGACATACTAATGAACCTCTGTAGTATGGGATCCGAGGTGAGCCGGTTATCTGTAAACTACCTTCCACATTGTGATCATGATCGATGAGTGTGATCGATCGCATATACTTTGTTAGGCATGCATTTCATATAAAATGTTTGCACATACCAATACCACTTGTATTTGTAGAGTGTAAGATGTATTGGTATCCTTCTGTTATTCCTATGAATCACTTGAATCATTATAAACTTTAAAGGATAACCACCGCTATGAGTAGGGCATTGACCCTCTCCAATCATACAAACATTGCAGGTGAAGCATAGACCAAAGGTGTGGATGTTGATTGCTCTATAAAAGATTATTTAGAATAAATGAGAAGGTAACATTACTTTTAAAAATATTTTCCACTGCATACTTTGATAATGTAATGAGCTCCCATTTGAGAGGGCATTAAAAATTTAACTTAATTTTAAGCCTCAATGGAATAAGAAGTCCAATTGATTTTATTCTTGTGATTGGGTACCTTCATGAATGTGATCTAAACCAAAAAAAGGTGTGATTTGAAGCATTCAATTATTAACACCTGATTTTCTCGGGCATGAGTATAAACTCTGGCTGTGAAATTTCAAGATGTTACAAATGGAGATTGAATACCATAACCTAAAAATGTACCTGGTTGGGAAGAGATTCTCGATGCCTCGATGTTGCTGACGGGAATCTTGATCTTCCGTAACTCACTCCATTTAGGAGCATCTCTCAATGAGACTAGGGTTTTCTCTCATGTGTTAGTGAGGGGACTGAGACATCTATTTATAGGAAATAAGGCTAGAAGCTTACCCTCCCCTCTGGGGTCTCCACAATGTAGGTTTCCATATATGGCTTATAACTGTGTATAGGGACCATGGTTCAAGCGTCCCACCCCAAATCTATTTACAATAATCACAATCATAGTGGGGCCCATTGAATCACTAAATTTGAATAATCCAATGGTCTGAACTAAACTGATGATCATGTATGGCCCACCTGATGGATTCTTACATGTAATGGATGAATGTTGATTTAGAGGAATGTTGAAATGGAGGAGTGTCGTAATGGATGGTTGTTGTATTGGTTCCAATTATATGTTTATCAGAAGGTCTTGAAACCAAGTACCATACATCATTTCTAACAAATTGATTTAATTCTTCTTGCATGGCAATTATCCAACTTTTATCGGCAAGTGCTTCATTTACATTAGCCGGTTCAATTTGGGAAGTGAAACAGACATAATTACAAATATTTTCTAATTATTTTCTTGTTTGTACACTAGTACGAGGGTTACCAAGAATTTGATCAGTCGGATGGTCTTTGACTAATCTTGTCTTGGTGTTAACTGATTTAGATGAAGAGTCCGGTATATCAATTACTTTGACTTCATCATCATCTTGATCAGAAGTGGGTGTGATTTGTTGATGTAAACCTAATGAAGAAAGATGACATCTCTCATAAGGTGATCACTTCATACCACCCACACACAAGTGGGCAAGCTGAGATTTCCAATAGGGAGATCAAGCATATCCTAGAAATGACGGTTTACCCTAGCTATAAGGATTGGTCAATCCACTTGACTGATGCTTTATGGGCTTACCGTGCATACTTTAAAACTCCCATTGGAATGTGTCCCTTTAGACTTGTCTATGAGAAAATTTACCACTTATCTGTGGAGTTAGAACATAGAGCCTACTGGGCTATTAAGAATCTAAATTTCAATTTGGACAATGCTGGCTCACTGCGCAAGCTACAATTGAATGAACTTGAGGAGATCTAGAATGACGCATACGAGAACTCAATAATTTACAAGGATATGATGAAGGTATTTCAAGACAAGAACATCCTTCGAAAATCATTATTGACTATCTAGAAAGTCCTTTTGTACAATTCTCAGTTACATCTTTTTTTTAGAAAGCTCTGATCTTATTGGTCCGAACCCTTCACTATTACAAATGTCTATCCTCATGGGGCTGTTGAGATAAAGAATCTAAATAATGATAATACGTTTAAAGTAAATGGACTTCAATTAAAGCCATTTATTGAAAAATTTGATTCAGAGGACATGTTCATACTTTGAGTAATCCTGTTTACCAGGATTGATCTCCTAGTCTAATGGAGGTATAGGTAGATTTATCACTTTTTTAGGACTAAGGTAGTTTGCTTTTTGTTGTTTAGGATAGTTTGCTTATACTTTATTGAGTTTCATTTTGTGTTAACCCATTTTATGCTGAGATCCGTAGAAAAGCTTCAAAATTCCTTCTTCCAGGTACTATCTTTCCAACACCATTTCTTTTATTTCTTATACATTGAGGACAACGTAGATTTTTCAGTTGGGGATGGGGGATTAGGTAACCTAATCAGTGTTTTCTTAGTTTTGAACAAAAAAATTTGAAAATTCTCAACATTTTAAGTTAAAATCTGTTTGGGAAATGATGACTTATGTACTTAAGAATGCTTTAAGTATGATAAGATAGAGATTAAATCTTGAATTGCTAGAGTTTAATCATCTAAGTAACTTACCACCTAAGTTCTTGTGCGCAATTATTTTAAAGGTAGTTTGAATATCATGTTAATCTAGATCACAGGACACGTTCAATTTGTCCTTTGTAAGACATGTTAGAAGTTCTAATTGTTAGCATGTGAATCATTAATAGATGGTGAGAATCGTGTCTGAAGAATTATATCCACCTTAAAATAAGAAAAGAACTAGTTAAAAAATAGGAGATCGACAAAGAAGTCATGAAAAAGATTAAAAAATCTAGAAAAGAATGCAAAAATAAAGAATGTTTAAAAATTTGCCCGTCGATATAAAATTAAAAACTGAAAAAGAAGGAGAAGGGGATGAGTTCGGAATCAGTACTTGAGTTCAAACCAATCTTGAAGTGGTGAGCATGGCTAACATTATGAAAAGATAGTATTCGTATGGAAAGTAAGTTGAATTTTCACTGAGCACATTAGAAAATATGTTATATAGACTTATACTTTGATTTAATTGACAAAGAACTTACTTGATTGGTTACCTATGTAATTTGGCTTCAAGGTTTTCAAATCTCACTTTCATATCTTATCTCTACCCATTCATACTTGAGTAAACAAAAGGTTATCTTCCTAAAAAAGTTTTGAACTGAGATTGAAGATTATTTTTTGCATATTTTGCTTGGGACTATCAAAACGATAGTTGGGGGTTGTGTTGAGGGTCAAATATTGCATATTATCCCCCATTTATTTTTTGGCTTTACAAACATAATATGGCTTAATGGTATATTTTACACATACTTGTGTTACAAGGTGAATTTAAGAGCATGGACTGAAAAGAAAGCTAAAAGCATGGATTTAGAGCTCAAGAATTACCAAAGTAAAGAAGGGATCTGTAGAGACCAAGATTGAAGATTTTAAGACTCCAAGATCCAAGGAAACCAAGTGGAGAAGGAAGTCAAAAGAACAAGCGCAGAAATCACAAAAACTGTGTCTTCAAGAGTCATTCGATGGCATCAAAGATCAGTTCGACGACATCAAATACTATTCAATGACATTGAATTTATGAGGAAAAATCAATTTTCTTGCTAGACATATTTGGTGCTTTTCTCAATTAATCGAAGACATGTTCGATGACTCGAAGGAAGGTGCTTGATGACATCGAAGATTGCTCGATGACATTGAATTTATTAAAGAAATTGAAGAAACTCACTGGACTATTTTGGACACATTTTCGATGACTCGAAGACCTACTCGATGGATCGAAGCTTCAATCGATGACATCGAAGGACGGTTCGATGACATAGAGACTTATGCAGTTCGAAAGAAGAAAATGTGTGACTTCCAAATTCAAACCCCTTCGATGACATCGAAGGCGTTACATGGACTGCATAAATTTGATCTGGTTTTACAATTTTGTGGAAATTTTCTTATAAATAAGGGTTTCCTAAGTCTTTCTAAGGTATCTAGGGTTTGGAGAAGCAGAGCAGAAGGGCTGAGCCGCTTCCTAAGAGTTTTCTTTCCCTTTTTCCTTAGTTTTTAATACTTTCTTCTAGAGTTTTTAATCCAATCAGGTCTATGGTTGGCTAGATCCCTTAGCTAGGGCTAAGGGGTGAAGCTTGTAGCGAGATTGAGATGTCTTTCTTGTTTGATTCTTGTTATTGTTGAACCGCTTTGATTCTAGTTTGATAATTAAGGAATACTTTTACTGTTTAATGGTTTGTTGTGGCTGAAATTACAATAGATCTGTAATAGCTTGAAGTATCTTCTTTTTCTATTTTGAATTTGTGAAAATAGGAAATCTGGTTGTCTTCGATCGTCCCTTGGGCATGGCTGAGTGATGGAATCCCTTCTATTCTTCACAAGTCTCCCATGTTGGTTGTTGGATCGGTATATCCTATTGTCTACCATAGTCTCCTAAGCATGGTTAGTTGATGGAATCACTTCCAATCTTCACAACTTTCATCCTTTGAGAAGTAGGTCAATGGAAGTTTAGATCTAATCTTATTGAATATCTTCCATTTGGATAGGATAGGACTCCAATTCCAATTGAGTGCCTTGAATCAAATAAGGAATTCTCCTAATAGTTACAAGTGGATCCCTATAAACCATAGTTCCCACCTTTAAATTCTTAAGTTTCTAAATTCATCATCTCAAAATTACTCCTTACTCTCCTGATAGGTTAGATATTTTCCTAGTTTTGATTCTAATTACTCTCAGAATATACACACAAGATTAGTCCTTGTGAATTCAACCTTGGTTTTATCGAGATTATTACTACATCGCGACCCTACACTTGGGGTTGTGAACAATTTGCAAATGACCTATTAAAGAAATGTGAGCCTCTATCATTAATGATAGTCTGAGGTGTTCTGAACCAGGAAAGGATATTTTCTTTTAAGAAGTTAATGATTGTTTGATGGTTATTGTTACGGCATAGGATCGCTTCGACCCATTTAATGACATAGTCTACTGCTAGCAAAATGTATAGTTCCTAAAGGATTAGGGGAATCGTCCCATGAAATCGATACCCCAACAATCAAATGATTCATTGATAAGAATGTGATTCAGAGACATCATATTTTGATGGGACAATGCTCCCAATTTCGGATAGCTCTCACAAGCCTTTTAAAACTCATGAGTGTCCTTGAACATAGTGGGCCAGTAGAAACCACACTATAAAATTTTGGCCATGGTCTTTATAGCATAAAAGTGACCACCACATGCTTGAGAGTGACAGAAGGAGATGATACTTTGGTGTTCATTGTCTAGCACACATCTCCTTAGAATTTGGTCTGGGTAATATTTAAATAACTACGGGTCATCCTAGAAGAACTTACGAACCTTGACAAAGAATTTTTTCCTTATCTTGCGCAGTCCAATGAGTTGGCCTGAAACCTGTGGCATGATAATTAGCAATATCGGCAAACCAAGGTAAGTAGGTGAGTTTAAACACCTGTTCATCAGGGAACATGTCGTTTATAGGGGTCGTCTCAAGGGAATCAGGGAGGTCAAGTCTTGAAAGATGGTCAGCCACTATGTTTTCTACTCCCTTTTTATCTCGTATTTTCAAATCAAATTCCTGGAGTAGGAGGATTCATCTTATCAGATGGGGCTTGGCATCATTCTTAGAAAGAAGGTACTTGAGCACCATATGATCAGTGTAAATGATGATCTTGGATTTGATTACGTAGGCCCTAAATTTGTCTAAAGAGAATACTATAGTTAAGAGTTCTTTCTCCGTAGCAGAGTAATTCACTTGGGCAATTTAAAGTTTTACTTACATATGGAATAACGTAAGGCTTCTTTTTTTCTCTAACCTAACACTGCCCCAATAGCATAATCAGACGCATCAGACATAATCTTAAAAAGAATGCTTCAGTCAGGTAGCTACATGATAGATGCAGTAATCAACATGCCCTTGAGCTTAGTGAAAGCTTCTTAGCATTGCTCATTTCACTCGTATAGTACATCATTTTGAAGTACATTGCGTAAAGGATGAGAAAGATAACTAAAGTCCTTTATGAATCGTCTGTAAAATCTAGCGTGTCATAAGAAGGATCGCACGTCTTGTATACTTTTGGGTGGAGGTAAGTTAGAGATAAGATCGATTTTGGCATTGTCCATCTTGATTCCTGTTGAGTGTCAAGTATTGCATATTTTCCCCTATTGATATCTTCGTTTTATAAACATGATAATACTTAAAGGTATATGTTGTGCTGTTTATATTATAAGGTGAATCTAAGAGATTGGATTGAAAAGAATGTAAAAAGCTTGGATTTGATGCTTAAGAAACCCCAAGGCAAAGAATGGATCTTTGGAGACCAAGATTGAAGATATTAAGACCCCAGAATTCAAGAAATCTAAGTGGAGAAGGAAGGAAGTTGAAAGAACAAAGTGTTGAAATTCACTTCACTGTCTGTGTCATCGACCATAGTTCGATGACATCGAAGCCATTGTTCGATGACATCGAATTTTTGCATGAAAATCAAGTTGGTCGCTGGACAAATTGAATACATTTTTTAATAGCTCAAGGAACTGTTAAAGGACTCGAAGATCTGCTCAATGGCATCGAATCCTGTTCGATGGCATTGAAATTTTTGAAGAATTTTTAGGCAACTTGCTGGATTGTTTTGGACACACTCTCGACCGATCGAAGACCCTTCGATGTTATCGAAGGACTTCTCGATGACATCGAAGGAAGGTTCGATGACATAATAGCTTATGCAGTGCGAAAGAAGATACATAGTGATTAAAGGAGTGACTTCCAGAATCAACTTATGTTTGATGACATCGAAGGTTGTTCGATGTCATTGAATGCTTTACGTAGAGTTATGCAGAATGCGTAAATTGAGGTGGTTTTGCGAAACTGATCGGACTAGGCTATAAATATGGGATTTCTACGGACTTTTTAGGATATCTAGGGTTTCAAGGTGTAGACCAAAGGGTAGATGTAACACCCCGCCCCTCTGGTACATGGGTGTTACCATTAAAACCTAAATTGTGAACTAATTAAAAAGAAAATGGTTCTAACGTAAACTAAGACAGAGAGAAACCTTCAACCACTTGTTGGAACCTTCCACCAACACCTAGGCTAGCCACCAAATCCCCTAAAAACTAAACAGGGCCATACACTAGACCACAAAGATAAATCTTAACTAACCACCGCAAATGTAGGATAACCTTCACCAATAGACCAATCGTCTAATCATAAAATGACCACCTCATAAGAGCTAGAGAATAGCTAATTAATCAACCACTACCACTTAGGGTCCCATTTAACCGTTGAATAGAATCTTTAAACCAATCCAGCCATGGGATCAGTAGGAACCCACTATATAGAGTCTAGGATCACATAGTGCGGCCCACTTGAGCTGTAAATATGGCCAACCTCCGACCAAGGGCCCTGATTATGGCCATCAAGGGTGATGGTCGGAGCAGATCCCCCATAAACATCACGATGGGCCTCACATTTAGAGTGCGTTTCGCCCGGGACGTGCACTTGCCCCACACCGAATGTGTCATCGGGTCAAACAACATTTGACCTGATGAAAATTGTAAAAAGAGGAAAATCCTCTCTCGCCTTCCTACTAACCATAGGATTTGAATCTGGTGATGCCGTTCACTAAAACTAGGGTCCACCAACAAGATCTGATCCATCCATCACGATTGGACGACCCACATTACCAGAACTCTGTGGTGCGCTAGCCTCCATGCATGTGCGCATGCGCGCAGACAATGGCGTAATCAGACCACGTATGCTATAGTCTGGATCAAGGATCCACACCCAATCTTGAACCCACCAGCTTGGCAATTTGTGGTAATGCCATGCCTCCTATCGTGGTCAAAAATTTGAGGGCGCATCTCAACGCTCCTCTTGGTGCCAAAAACTGGCAAGCACTTGTCTGCATGGTGGAAAGGTCAGGGCAGACAATGCTATTTTGAGAAACTCCACCGTCATGATCCAGGTCTCCCACTATGCCACGTGTAACAATCCATTCCTTCCCCTCTAGGGCAATGACCTTTTGCTAGGAGGAGATTTCTCATCTCATGAGAAGGAGCGGTCGGCGGAAATTCTCATGAGATGGTTGAAACGCCAATGAATGACCAGAAAGGTGGGCCCCGTGGTGATTAATGGCTCCATCTAATCTATTTAAATGGACTAGATCACACTAATATATCGTAGATATAAATCGACCTTTGATGGCCATGTCACCTTCCCCATTAGATCGTCAAACCCACCATCACAATGTAGGCCACATTTTAAGATTGAAGTTACATTTTTGATGGACCACAGTGAGTGGAATCCATCCCTCATGATGGATTAACATCATGCATTCAAAAATGAAGGTGTGGACGTGAAGTTGGCCACCAGATTTCGGTTGTTGGATGGGTAACTCTAGCGTGCCTCTTAGCCTATCAAGTCAGGTCGTTCACCTTGGGATCTTTGCTTAGAGCTGAGAGAGAGAGAGAGAGAGAGAGAGAAGAGGAAGAAAGAGAGAGAGGAGAGTGACTAAGTGCGACTAAGTGGACTCAATGCCGCACTGCACCAACTCATCCTGCATAGCTCGGACCGAGTTAAGTCAGTACAGACTTGTAGCACCACCGCAAGAGTGAGAGGGTGAGAAAGTGATAAAGAAAGAAAGAAAGGGAGAGTCGTAGGGTGCAACTCACCACGGAATTTGTTTCAGCGAATTTGGTGTAGAGCTACTGCTTGCAGGGTGGTGTTATCCAAGCTACTGCAGCAGTCACATAAGACTCTGAGTCGACTCAGCAAACACGTAAAACAGTCCAGGTAATGCCACTCTATTTGATTAAATACTAGACTAGCTGCAACGGCTGGAGCCATTGTCCTCTAGGCCAGGGCAGTAAGCCTAGCACCATGGTCAGGATCGGCTGGTCCCACCCTCGATTAAGCAGCCAAGTCAGACACTCAGTTGCCCATAGTGTTGTGTCGGGTTGGCTTAACTCACTTGTGCAGAACCTGGTGTGGGACCTCAGTGTCTTTGATCGGGTTCTGAATCAAAACCCATCTCCTCCACTGCCATTGGTCACCCGAACCAACCCAAACTCGAACTTATCGAGTCGAGTTGGTGAAACAACTCGAACCGAGTGTACTCAATAGGTCATGTGGACTGGCCTTTGGTTCAAATCAGCATCTGGTGGGGACTGCCTGTTTGATGGCTTTAAAATAACAGTGTCAGATGAGCAGCTGTTCGGGCTCACTCACCTCCAGCATCTGGACAATGCAGACTCAGTAACTCAGACCGAGTTCAGCAGCCCAAATGGTAACAAACAGGTTGCTCTAATATAAGTTGAGTTCTAACTCAGTGGGCCATAGTAGTTGGGCTGCACCTAAGTTAAACCTAGTGGGCCGCACTTGAAGTAATAGGTGGGATGGTCGCTGAATTCAGTGGGCCTCAGAAGTTTTGGAACAACCCAGTCTCAGGGCCACCTTTGGAATAGCCGAGTTGGGCTGAACCATGATGCATTCAAGGCCAGTCTTAGGACGAAGTTTAGGCAACAAGGCTGGGCCGAACTAGGTCCAGTCCAGCCTAATTTCGGGGCCACCATTGGATAATAAATGATGGGCCAAACCAAGCCCAGTTTTAGGCCACTGTTGGACAATAAATGATGGACCAAACTAGGCATAGTTATGGACCACAGATGGACAGCCACTATTGGGCCAAACCAGGCCAAGTTCAGTCCTAGTTTTGAGTCCTAATGTTGAAGCATAACTGTTGGGCCTGATCAAAAGGGATGCAGGCCCAATTTCCACTTGGGTGGGTCCTTATAAATCCCCACCTACTTACAATGGCCTAGGTGACTAGGAGTCTTTGAAATCATTCATCTAATGTGGTTATTAATCTCAAGCTCTTGTTGGGAATGACCCTAGGTGATTAATCGTGTGGCATTAGATCATGAGTTAATCGCGGGATTTTGAATCATTAAGAAAGGAAGAACTATATAAGGAATCTAACTCAGAAGGTGATGACTTCTCCCCTCAGGCTTTCCATCTCTAAATTAGATCAATGATAGCTTTTACATTGACTATAAATGATGTCATAGAGTTTAATTAATCATTCGATTAGCTTACATAAATATATGTTTGAGAATTGATAATCCATGATCATGAATATCAAATGCAAATGCTAAACCTTGATCTATTAAGTGACTCTTGAATTATATTTGCATATGTAGTTAAGTTTTACTTTAATTACTAGAATGATACCTTAGTCACTTAAGATGGTTTGTTACTTGATCTCTATGTCATTCTCACATGCTATTGGATTGTTTTCAAGACACATATGGAGTCAAAATCTCTCTAGACAAAAGGGGGAACCTCTATCTATGAAAGAGAGTCCGTACTTAAGGTGTAATGAGACTAGTTGTGTTGAGAATAGGCCCTCGACAAAGGGTTTAAGTTAGTGGCAAATTATTCATGGGATTTACCATCTACGGGGTGATTCCACCTACCTGACTATGAGACGAACCATTTAACATTTTTATCACTTATTCATATTTGTAGCATACATATTGACTCATTTTATTTATGTAATTTAGTATCTTCGACATTTCATTCCCACTCAACATACGATGGTAGCTACCTCATATATTGAGAATTGATTGGCCACATGTTGACGGGTTCTATCAACACCCTAAGGTGGTAGACTCATGGGCTGGGGATGGTGGTATGTGATACTATGCCCGAGCTGTCGGCCTATACTAGCTGACGAGCCCCCTATAATGACCTTGAGCTTCATTAAACCGGCTGATTGTAATTGGACTAATAATGGCCTGGCTAGTCATGCACACATGGCATATTGGCGATGACGGGTGGCTATTTCTGGATGATGTATCACTTGCCCTTAAGTTTATTGGGGTATCATTTCGCTAGCTGCAAGACCATCGACTATCCACCTACGTATGTGATGTACAGTGACTTAGTCATTATGCGGTACGTGATGTATGTATGTGATGTGTTGTGCTAATGACCAGCCTTTTTTCATGGATGATGAGCCCAAGTCTAACTGGATGAGCATCCCCAGGTCGATGATGCATTTACGCAACCATGCATAAAATAAGACTACATCTTGTAATATTTTATAAGCCTTGTTGCTTTGTATGCTATACTTATAAGACCCGTATCCTAGACCGTACTGTTTCATAGACTTCTGCGATCCCCTTGTCGAATTTTGAAAAACCGTGACCTATAATCAACATTTACGCTCGACCCTAAGTCGCATCCCGTAGATCTGAGTCGGCTCGACTTGAAACTTGTACCATCACAACTGTACCATCACTGCGGTTCCAACGTCGTGTCTTGCGCACTGAAGCGATACCTAGGACAGGAGTTGTGGGCCTGTGTATATTTTGAGGAAATGCAGTGCGTTGTAAATCCTAAGAAAAGAACTTCAACAATCTATCAAATCAATCCCATCAATCAATCAAGTATAAAACTCATGCCTCTCTTACCAACAAAGCATGACACTCGTCTCTCTCCCATCCCCAAAGTCAACCTTCCTCACAACAATCCATCCCTCTCCTTACATCTCCTCTCTCTCTCATTTTCTCCACCATTATTCTAAGCAACCTAAGGAAAGGTGACTGTCCAAGCTCCAAAGAGAGCTAAGGGCATGGTCCACCTTCCTACACCCTCATATTTCATCCTATCCCTTCAATCTTCGTCATCCTCCATCAAAATCGAAGCTTAGGAGCTAAGGAGTCCAAGGATCCTTGAAGAAGTGGAATCGGTGGGTGTTCGTAACATTAGATTTTGATTTTGATGTAAGGCCCACTTGTAATTGGGAACCGTTTTGATGTATAGTTGTAGATCTAGATGGGCCCATAGTGGTGGGTTCCCTCATCACGCCGTTCTCCCTCTTTCTCTTTCTCTCTCTATCTTTTTTTAATGGTGTTGATGATATGTATGGCCCACCTGATGATGCATGCGTGGGACGTCGATTGTCCAAAATTTCTGAACAATCCAAATGGGCTAGATGTCCAGTTGTGGGCCGCCCACTGTTTAGCAGTAGTGGCCCACCTTGCTACCGACTGGCCTTAATGAAGGGAAACCCAAATATCAATTTCATCCAACGGGTGGGCCACGCTGTCGTGGGACCACTGTGATGTATGTGTCTTGCATCCACACTGTCCAGTCCAATGGACGGAGGTCGATGGAAGTGGGCAAGCTGCAGATGATGTTAATATAGTATATATATAATATGTATACACACACACACACATATATATCTGGCTTTAGATGGTGTTAACATAATATATAATATTATATATATATATATATATATATCTGATAGGCCCTACTTGGGACCCACCATTTTTGGTAGAGGATTGGCTAGTGTACAGTAGCTATATGGTTGCTGTATTAACGTCAGCAAACTTCGTGGGTCTGATCGTGATCCACGCCGTCCAGATGGCTGGACGGTGGGCCACACCATTATGTATATGTTTTATAACCACATCGTCCATCCAGCTGATGGGTGTGGGACCACATGATATATGTGTTTTAATCTAAATTGTCCATCTGCAGCCTAATTATTCAGCTACTGTGCTGACATTAGCAGTCCTATGGGATGATCTGAGGTTTGTGATGTCCAAACTGTCCATCTATATTGAGGGCAACAAGTGATGTGGGGCTAACCGTGATGTACGAGTCTAATCCACACCGTGCAACCATGGAGCCCACATGATGTATCTGTCTCATCCCTACCGATTAGGGGCTCCACCACGATGTATGGGTTTTTGTCTACACCATTCATTGATGGACGGTGGTAGGTGGGTCCCATCTTGATGTATGTATTTTATACAGGCACTGTCCATTTGAACGGTGCTCTATGGGCCAACTGTGATGTATGTGTTTTCTCTTAACTGTCCATCAGCTTTCTAGGTTGGGACCCAACTTGGCTTATGTATTTTGTATCCACACTGTCCATCTTGACGGTGTGGTGAGTGGGGCGTACCATGATGTGTGTTTTTCCCCATGCCGTCCATCTGCCAGCTGGACATGGGATGCACCATGATGTATGTGCATTATCTGTACCGTCCTTAGGCTGGGATGGGTGGGGCCTGCCTTGTGATGTGTTGTATATTCACATCGTCCTTCCACAAGGGCCCCCACGTGATGAACGTGTTTCACCCTAGTTGTCCATCTGATGGGGTCCATTTGAAATGTACAGGGCCCACCTTAATGTGATGTATTTAGGGCCCATGTGTCAAGGCCCATTGTGATGTATATGTGGCCCATGAGTGAGGCCTGATGTAATGTATGAGTGGCCCATGGATGTGGTCCATTATGATGTATTTGAGGCACATATGGTGAGGCCTGATGTGATGTATATGTGGCCCTTGAGTGAGGCCCATTGTGATGTACATAGGGCCCTTGTGTAAGGTCATGGGCCCACTGTACGCTTGGATCTATGTGGGCCACTCATTGGGAGCAATGTTGGTTAAATGTCCACATTGATGGGCGATGATGGTTAAATGTCCACATTGTGACCTTCCCTTAGGCCTTTATTAGGTCCATTCTCATTATTCTGGGTCAACCCAAATCATTGGGGGCCCCACTGATGTTGCATGGTCCATCATCG
Source organism: Magnolia sinica (assembly GCF_029962835.1). Classification (NCBI taxonomy): domain Eukaryota; kingdom Viridiplantae; phylum Streptophyta; class Magnoliopsida; order Magnoliales; family Magnoliaceae; genus Magnolia; species Magnolia sinica. The sequence continues at coordinate 58,722,051 of NC_080579.1, forward strand.
CCGTAGACGGATGGCTCTGTGCTGCCAGATTTGACATATCCACCACCGAGGGCCAATCTTTATATTATTGTTTAAATCGGCTATTCATCTATGGACCCCGCCTTGCATATAGGCTGATTATCGATGCTGATTATCAGTGCCGATTATCGATGCTATATCGGTGCCGATTGTTGATGCTGATTATTAGTGCCGATTATCGATGCCGATTATTGATGTTAATTATCGGTGCCGATTATCGAGGCCAATTATTGATGTTGATTATATATGCCGATTATTGATACCAATTATGAGTATGTAATAGCATAACATCATGAAACATGCCCATTCACATCATTTGCATGTTTTGTTATGAGATGTGGTTGACCACCGCATATGCCATATGGTAGGTTGTTTATGAGATTCCCTAATAGGCGAAGTCATCTCACTTGAGCACACGGTATGCGTAGGATTGATGCATGATTGGACTATATGACTCATGCATCTTGCATTTTAGGATATGACTATTATACGCCCTGGCGATATCAAGGCCATAGCCTCCACAGGCACATCATGGATGGTCAGATGAGACACCAAAAATATTTAGTTGTAGTACTGTGGGCACTAGGATGTCCTTGGGTGAGTCTCAAAATCCTCTTGGTACCAAGGGAGAATCCATCATCTAGACCGAGTGGATATATGAGCGCCTGGGTGCCGAATACTAGTAGGTTACGTCTCCCACTGTGTCGTGGTCAGCTGGAAGGGGGTGTGGCCTTATTCACCCGAGTGAGGGGGCTATAAGCTAGACTGAGTTTGACCAGCTCATAAATGGGTCCGCTATCGATGAGCCCGGTAGGCATTGGTATACTTCTAGTAGGTAGATAGTGTGGTCTCTTCTACTCACTGGGTTGTGCGATTAGAGAGGCGACAATTAGTGTGGAGTGTACTAGACCCCGGTGATATCCTAAAGATGTAAAGTACTAATATGTGGACTTATTAAGTAGAAGTTGTATACTCAGCATTTTATTTATTCATTCACTATCCACTCGGGCTGATAGGGTGCAACAAATTGTTATGTACCTTCGCAATGGCTAGGATTTCAGTTGGGGCGCGCGATTAACTTGAGATCAGGAGTCTATCACATTGAGTCTGGCTATCTAAATTTAGGTATGAGACTGGGTTGGATAGAAGCCCCTTGTGATGGACCCCATAGCCTACGATACTATGTACTATCATCCCAACTTCACACTCCAGCTTGATCATTTCATTCACACCACATATTGTATTACATCCTCAGCACATAACATTTAGTTTACTATGCTCCTATATTGTATAACACGAATAAGGTTGATGATATTATGGACTTTCCAGGATCTGCATATTGCATTACATCTGTGACATATGATATATTGGCTTACTATGTCTCTACATTGCATAACCAATCTACATTGCTTCCTCAATATATAATATTGGTTTATTGTGTTTTTTTACTTACTAGCATGTTTTCGAGTTGCTCTGATATTGCATTCTTAGCACTTACCTTGAGCACACACTTACACCACCCTCTAAGCTTTCTATAAACTTATGCATAATAAATGCGTGCAGGTGATGTTAGGTCACATCAGGGTTGAGCTTAAAGCGTGCAACAGTCTTCTCGAGCTTTGATTTTCGATATATGTATATTTCCATTTTAGAGCTGTATTCAACCTATTTATATTAGTGGAGATGTGATGATGATGTTGCCTTTGTGATTTAGGTAAACTTGTGGTTATGCTTCTTACGAGATAAATGTACATTGAAAAATCTTCCTTGTATAGGGAATTAAGGGCCTGAAGGGAGTTGAAGAAAAGTTTCAAAGAGAAGTTGAGAAATTGATTAAGTCCTGGTTGCACGAGACCGCACAACTGAAGTCCCTTGCATTGGACAATGCAAAGGCTAAGAAGCTTTGCGCAAGTAGAGATCTGTTGCACAGTTTCATGCAAGTGAAGTTCATTGCGCTGAAAAATCGCAAGGTAGCAGAGGTTTGTTATAATGCAAATGTGTGGAAAGTGACTGAAGAGTTGGAGTATTTATAGGACTTGTGGTGGAGTGCGGTACGTGGGTTTACGTTGCGCAGGTCCACGCAAACCCTATCAGGGTGATTATTTTTTATCCTTTTCCTTGATTTTGTGGAAACAAACAAAGGATCAAGGGGGCACCTATTGAGGCATAAAAAAATTATGAAGGATTGAAGCAAAAGGAGATTGACAGATAGAAAGAAAATTGGAAGAGAAGGAGAATGAAATAGCTTAAGGGTGGTTTATGTTGGTTCGTGCAACCAATGTCCATTGCACGGGACCACGCAACCGAAATAACAGTTGCGGAGGTTCGCACGACGAAATACAAAAGTGGTTATTTGTAAAAAGATCTAAAGCATTGAAGGATGGGTCTCATGGCACCAAAATTGAGGTTCCACATGTGTGAGGGGCTATAAATACCCCCTCCCCTCGAAGATTTTGGAGAGGAAGCGGAGCGAGGAGGAAGACTGAAGGTAGGAGAGGAAGTTCCGATAGTTGTGTGGGTCTGCACAACCAGACTACCCTGTAGTCTATGAAGCTAAGGGGCCGACATACTGCTGAAATGGCTAAATCTCCAGATTTCTTTTGTCCGAAAGCTTCAAGAGAAAGAAACCAGTAGAAGCGATATTCGAGTCATATTCCTCTTAAAGAGATGATCAAATTAATAGTTGAAATGCTGCCAAATTTGATATTCTGACTTGAATATTTGAACTTTGTCAATTTGAACATTCTAAATGATCTATCTTAGAATCAAGGGATGTTTGAGGATGCAAATGAACTTAGTACTAATAAAATATGATGATTGTCTTTCATACTCTCTCTCTCTCTTTTATGTTTAGATAAGATAATATCCCAAATCGAATGCATTTGTTTCTTGTTCGAAACAATGATATAAATACCAAAGTGGCTAATCTTATAAGGAAACTCGAGGCCATAGAACTCAAGAAGGATAAGGATAAGGAAACTGTTTTCGGTATTGAAAAAGGTGAGCTTAATAGTCCTAGAGAGTGAGTGAATAGGACTGCTAAATAAAAACTTAAGATATAAATAATAAATAAATCAGAACAAATCACAAATCTCAATAGCAATAGTATTGAAAATTTGATTCAAACATAGTTCGTAGGACAACCTTACACCAAAAATAAAGTTTTAGGTAGGACAACCTGATTTCATAAACATTCGTAAGGATCAAGGCTTCAAACCAAGCAAGAGATATAAAACATATCTATTACAATCATTCACCAGTGTAGTAATGAAGTTATAATCATTAACCATATATATAAAAAATAAACATTCACACCAACACCAGGAGTTATAGTGGTTTGGTGTGTACACCAAATGTTCTCAAACAATCACACCTACTCCACTCATAATAATCACAACCCATGTGTTATTGCCGTTCACTAAAAATAAGATTTTCATAGGTTCACCTTAAAACCTTATATAGTTGTGATTTTAGAAGAGTTATCACAAACAAAAACCCCACACTAAGATTTTCTAACTATCTTAGTTAAAACCAACACATGAGATTTTCTAGCTATCTCCAAGAAACCAAAATACTAAAGAAATAAAATTGTACTTATCTTCACTTTGAAGTCTTTTTTGATGTAGCCCATGGAACCACTTCGCTTGAAGTAGAATGTTCAATGTCCAGTAACACAAACAAAGGTTCTAGGTTCTAGATTGATTTTAAATTAATTGAAACCAAAGGCTACTTGTTTGAATTTCTTAAGATCTCAAAGAAGAGTGTTTACTCTCTTTAAAAAGTAAGATTCACGAAAAGAGATCAAGGAATCAAAAGAAAAAGCTATATAAATAAAATATGAAAATACTATAAAATAGCTTGAAGATAATGGGGACTTCTCTCTCTTGTGGTGAAGGCTTTTCTTAATAAGAATGATTAATTTCAGAATGAGATAAGGCCTCTATTTATAGTTAGAAATGTTGTTGCTTCAACTCTTCTAAGGTCTCGTTCGACTCGTCTAAGGCCCAACAAAATTTCAAATTTTGGGCGTGATTGGATAAAACTGTTCTTAGACTGGTCGAAGGGCCTACTCAACTAATCGAGCATGGGCTTTGACTGGTCGAGGGCGTAAAGATATAGTTGTTGGATTTCAAGTCGAGCAACCCTCGACTGGTCGAAGGTCCCTCTTCGATTGGTTGAGCGGTCTGCTCGACTGGTCTCAAAACCACCAAAAATATCCATTTTTATATTTCAAACTTGGACTAGTCAAAGATTATCTTAGACTAGTCGAGCCATAGGTTAGACTAGTCGAACCAAGGCTTAGACTAGTTGAACTTAAGCCTAACCAAAGTATAAACACCCATATAAGTTAATCTTTTTGAAAGCACGTAAGTCTAAGGTCTTTCTAGGGTCTAATATACCTAAGAAGACTAGACATTGAAGTGTAAAGCTTGAATCTTCAATGAAGCATAATTGATCTTATACTTGAAGTGCAGTCGATGGTGGAGCTTCATCTTCTACTAGAAGTGTAGTAAAACTTGAACTTTCCAACTTTATGACTTGTACTTAGGCTTGCACTTTCCAACTTCGTGATTCACTTGAAGGTGAACTTTCCCTCTTGATTCACTTGAAGGTGATCTTTTCATCTTGATTCACTTGAAGGTGAAATTTCCATCTTGATTCACTTGAAGGTGATCTTTCCATCTTGATTCATATTAAGTGAACCATACATAAGCTGTTTTGTCCCATCGAATTTGACAAACAAGTGTGCATTATTCATTATAACACGTATAGGTATTTGTGCTTACAATGTTCATATAACTAAAAATTGTCCAACAATACCTGCTTTCTAAGAAATTTTGAATGGGCATCGAATGCCATAAACAAATACTAGAGAACTTTCAAAGGAACCACCTCAAACACATACAACTCCTGGTGGAGAAACCATCCAAATTTCAGTTGCAGGAATGGGAAAACTACAACTCCTCAAGGGAGCATTAACCAATTTTTAGATCAAAGGAAACCTCAAGAGGACCCTGTACTAAAGAATATTCAAGACCAGGAGCTATTTAACCAGGATATCAAATCAACTATGAAAATGCTTGCATCATCCATTCAAAGAATAGAGTCACACTTAGCAATTGGGGGGAAAGGGATGCTTCTAGTTCAACCTCTCCCCAATCTAAAGGCACAATGTGAAATTAGTGACCCAAGCTCTTCACATCAGATGGAGCACGCTAAGTCTATCACCACTCTTAGAAGTGGGAAGATAATTAACAAATCTATTCTAGTAAGTTCTAAAAAGCCTAAGGACCTGTAAGTAGAGGAGACTAATAGACCTAGCCATTCTCCACATGATTTAGAACCAGAACTTCAAAGTAAACCAATTGTACCATTCCCCCAATGGTTGGTTGCACCAAAAACTCTCTCTAACTCTCAGGACATTCTAGAGGTGCTTAAACAAGTGAAGTTTAACATTCCTCTACTAGATGTCTTTAAACAAATACCTTCATATGCCAAATTTCTGAAAGATTTATGTACGACTAGAAGACAACAAAATATTCAAAAGAAAATCTTTTTAACAAAAAAGGTGAGTGCCATCCTTTTGAACAAAAAAGGTGAGTGCCATCCTAAAGAAAGATGTGTTACAAAATACAATGATCCCGGTAGCCCAACCATCACTTGTGTAATTGGGAACTAACGGATTGAGCACGTACTTCTTGACTTAGGAGCGAGAGTAAATTTAATTCCTTACTTGGTCTATAAACAACTGGGTTTGGGAGAATTAAAACCCACCCGAACCACATTACAACTTGTCAATCGCTCAGTTCGTATACCGAGAGGGATAATTGAGGATGTATTAGTTCATGTTGACAAATTCTATTATCCAGTAGATTTTATCATCCTGGATACCCAACCCACTATAGATATGAGCACTCAAATTCTTATCATTCTTGGTCGCCCATTCCTTGCCATATCAAATGTAATCAATAATTATAGAAATATAGTCATAAATTTGTCTTTCAAAAATATGACATTGGAGTTCAATATCTTTTTCAATATGAGCAAATAGGCAGAGGATGATGACGATGCCCACGACATTAACATGATTAACTCTTTCATGGAAGATAAAACTCTTATGACTCTATACTTTGACCCTCTAGAGACGTGTTTGGCCCACTCCTATGATTTAGATGATGATACGATTAGGGAGATATGTGTCATGCTTGATACTATGCCGATACCTGAAGTTAACCGGTGGAGGCCACAATTTGAAGAATTATCTCAAACTAATGTAGTGCCTCTACTATCTAACTTCAAAGCGCTGAAGCTTGACCTAAAACCTTTACCCTTTGATCTTAAATATGTCTATTTAGGTCAAGACGAGACATACCCAGTGGTGATTTCTTCCCACCTTGAGCAAGAACAGGAGAGTATGCTTATCTCTACTCTCATTAAGCACAAGGAGCCCTCACCGCATTTATTTTAAGGATAATGCGAAGACCTCTCGACAAACACAACGTAGATTAAATCCAAATATGAAGGAAGTGGTAAAAGCTGAGGTTCTTAAGCTATTAAATGTAGGTATCACATACCCTATATCGGATAGTCAATAGATGAGTTCAACTCAGGTGGTTCATAAGAAGTTCAGAATCACTATCGTAGCTAATGCCGAAAATGAACTTGTGCCAATTAGAGTGACTACTAGTTGAAGAATGTGCATTGACTATAGAAAGTTGAATACCGTCGTGAGGAAGGACTACTCTCCTTTGCCCTTCATTGATCAATTTCAGAAAGGTTAGCTGGTCACTCCTATTATTGCTTCCTTGATGGATATTCGGGATACAATTAAATAGAGATAACCCTTAAAGATCAAGAAAAAACTACTTTCACATGTCCCTTTGGCACCTTTGCTTATTAAAGGATGACATTCGGACTACGTAATGCCCCTGCCACTTTTCAGCGATGCATGTTGAGCATTTTAACGGATGTGGTGGGGCAATATTTAGAGGTCTTCATGGATGACTTCTCTGTTTTTGGTCCTTCCTTCAGCGAGTGTTTGAATAATTTGAAAAATGTGTTGAAGCAATGCAAAGAAAGGAATTTGGTACTAAATTGGGAGAAGTGTCATTTCATAGTTTGTTAGGGAATTGTTCTTGTACATAACATCTCGTCCAAGCGAATAGAGATAGATAAGGCTAAAATTGATCTCATCTCTAACCTACCTCCACCCAGGAGCATATGAGATGTGCGATCCTTCATAGGACATGCTGGATTTTATAGAAGATTCATAAAGGACTTTGGTCATCTCTCTTGTTCTCTATGCAATCTACTTTAAAAACATGTACCATACGAGTGGACCGAGCAATGCCAAGAAGCTTTTTTAAAGCTCATAAGCATATTGACCACCACACCAATCATGTAGCCACCCGATTGGAGCATCCCTTTTGAGATCATGTGTGATGCGTCTGACTATGCTATTAGGGTAGTGTTAGGCTAGAGAAAATAGAAGAAGCCCTATGTTATTCATTATGCAAGTAGAACTCTAAATCCTGCCCAAGTGAACTACTCTACTATGGAGAAGGAACTCTTAGCTGTGGTTTTCGCTTTGGACAAATTGAGATCTTACTTGATTGGATCAAAGATCATCATCTACACCAATCATGCAGCACTCAAATATCCTCTTTCTAAAAATGATGTTAAGCCCCGCTTGATAAGATGAATCCTTCTACTACAGGAATTTGATTTGAAAATAAAAGATAAAAAGCGAGTAGAGAATGTAATGGCTGACCATATTTCATGCCTCACTCTCCCTAACTCCCTTGAGGCGACACCTATAAATGACATGTTCCTTGACGAATAATTGTTTAAACTCTTTAACTTATCTTGGTTTGCCTACATTGCAAATTATCTTGCTACAGGTTTCATGCCGACACGTTGGACTATGCAAGATAAAAAGAAATTTTCGTCGAGGTACATAAGTTCTTCTAGGATGACCCATATTTGTTTAAATATTGCCTATAACAAATTCTAAGGAGATGTGTACGACGAAATATTACCCACCCCCTTCTGTCACTCTTAGGCATGTGGTGGTTACTTATTCTGCCAAAAAGATGATGGTCAAAATTATGTAGTGCAGCTTTACTGGCCCACTATGTTCAAGGCAACTCATGAGTTTTGCAAAGCTTGTGAGCATTATAAAAAATTGGGAGCATTGACCCATCAAAATATGATGCCTCAGAACTTAATTCTTATCATTGAAGCACTTGATTGCTGGGGCACCATCAAATGGCCATTAGATTCTTAAAAGAAAACATCCTTTCCTATTTTGGAATGCCTCAGGCTATCATTAGTGATGCAGGTTCACATTCTGTAATAGGCCATTTACAAATTTAATGAAGAAATATGGCATCTCTCATAAGGTGAATACTCCATACCACCCACAAACAAGTGGGCAAGCTGAAATTTCCAATAGGAAAATTAAATACATTTTGGAAAAGACGGTAAACCCAGATTGCAAAGATTGGTCAATCCGCTTGACCGATGTTTTATGGGCTTACCATACAGCCTTTAAGACTCCCATTGAAATGTCTCCCTTTAGACTCGTCTATGAGAAAGCTTGCCACTTGCCTGTGGAATTAAAAGATAGAGCCTGTTGGGCTATTAAAAATTTAAACTTCGATTTGGACAACGTTGGCTCACTGTGCAAACTCCAGTTAAATGAACTCAATGAAATCCAGAATGACACATACAAGAACTCGATAATTTACAAGGATAGGATGAAGGTGTTCCATGACAAGAACATCCTTTAGAAATCATTCTTGACTAGTCAAAAAGTCTTTTTGTATAATTCTCGGTTACATATTTTTCCAAGTGAACTCTGATCTCGTTGGATTGCTCCTTTCACAGTTACTTCTATCCTCATGGGGCCGTCGAGATAAAGAATTCAATGAATGACAACGTTTTTAAACTGACTAGACATCCTTTAAAGCCATTTGTTGAGAAATTTGATTCAGAGGACATATCCATACCTCTGATTGATCCTATCTATTAGGATTGACCTCCTAGTCTAATGGAGGTATAGTTAGGATTATTGCTTTCATAAAATTTTAGGATTAACATAGTTTTCTTTCAGTTTATCTAGTTTTTGTACTAACCTGTCTTTATGTTAAGATCCTTAGAAATATTGAAAATTTTCTTCTGTATAAACTATTTTTCCATCACTACTCCATTTCCTTTTGTTGCCTCACATGCATTGCATGTTTATTTCTTTTACATTGAGGACAATGTAGATTTTAGGTTGGGGGTGTGGATTAGGTAAACTAATCCATGCTTTCTTAGTTTTAAGTAAAAAAATTCAATGTTTCAAGTTGAAACTTATTTAGAAAAATGATAGTTTATGCAATTAAGAATGTTTGAAGTATGATGAGATAAAGATTGAATTTTGAATTATTAGAGTTTGATCAACTAAGTAACCTATCACTTACGGTTCTTGCATTCAATTGATTAAGAAGAAGTTTAAATATCATGTTACTTTAAGTCACATGACACTTCAAATTGTTTTTCATGAGTTGTACTAAAAAAATTTATTGTTAGTATAAGAATCATTGATGGATGTTGAGAATTGAGTATGGAGAATATTATCCACCTTAAAAAAGATGAAAAGAACTAGTTAAAAAATACTGAGATTGACAAAAAGGTCATGAAGAATTTATTTATTTATTTATTTTTTGAAAAGAATGCAAAATATGAAAAGAATGTATAAAAATGATCGTTGATATAAAATCAAAAACTGAAAAAAGAAGGAAAAGGGGATAAGTTCAGAATCAGTACATGATTATTTAATAAATCTTAATATGGTGAGCATGGCTGACATTATGAAATAATTAGTAAAATTATGAGAAGTAAGTTGATTTTCACTGAGCACGTTGAAAAACTTGATATATGGACTTATGCTCTGATGTAATTGATTGATTGCTTATGTGACTCGGCTCTAGGTTTTCAAAATCTCACTCTATCATCTTAATTGTACTCAATCATACCTGATTGCACAAAGGATTGATTTCTAAAAAAGGTTTGAACATTGAGAATTGAGATTCACTTCACGCATGTTTTACTCGGAACTAGTAAAATGTTGGTTGGGGAGTGTGTTGAGTGTCAAATATTGCATATTTTTCTCTATTTATATCTTGGTTTTATGAACATGATAATGCTTAAAGGTATACTTTATGCATGTTTATATTACAAGGTGAATCTAAGAGCTTGGATTGAAAAGAGACACCAAGGCAAAGAATGGATCTTTGGATACCAAGATTGAAGATTTCAAGACCCCAAGATTTAAGATAACCAAGTGGAGAAGGAAGGAAGTCAAAAGATTAAAGTACTGAAATTCACTTCACTATCTATGTCATCGACCATAGTTCGATGACATCGAAATTTTGCATGAAAATCAAGTTGGTTGCTGGAAAAATTGAAGACATTTTTCGAATAGCTTGAGGAACTATTCGATGACTCGAAGATCTGCTTAATGACATCGAATCTCATTCGATGGCATTGAAATTTGTGAAGAAGTTTGAAGCAACTCGCTGGACTATTTTGGACACATTCTTGATGGATCGAAGACCCTTCAATGCCATCGAAGGACTTCTCGATGACATCGAAGGAAGGTTCGATGACACAAGAACTTACGTAGTGTAGAAAGAGTTATATAGTCCGTGAATGGGCGACTTTCGAAATTCAACTTACGTTCGATGACATCGAACATGTTACGCAGAGTTACATGGACTATGTAAATTGAGGCAGTTTTGCAAAACTAACCAAACTTGGCTATCAATATGGGATTCCTATGGACTTTTTAGGATATCTAGGATTTTAAGGAGCAGAGCCAAAGGGTGGAGGAGCCTCCCAAGAGTTTTTCTTCTTTCCTAGCTTGTTTTTAATGCTTTCTTCTAAGGTTTTCGAGCCAATCATATCTATGGTTGGCTAAATCTCTTAGCTAGGGCTAAGAGGTGAAGCTTGTAGCATGTTGGGATGTTTTTTTTATTTTAATTCTTGATCTTGTTAAACTTCTTTGATTATAATTTGATATTTAAGGAATACTTTTATTTTTTAATGGTTTTTTGTAACTCAAATTACAATAGATTTGCATTAGCTTTGAGTATCTTCTTTTCTTATTTGAGATTGTGGGATTGGTAAATCCTGTTGTTAGCCATCATCCCTTGTGCATGGTTTGGTGATGGAATCTCTTCTAACCCTCACAATTCTCCTCTATTGAGAATTACGTCAACGAAAGTTCAGATATATCTTCTAATTGGATAGGATGGGACTCTAATTCCAATTGTGTTCCTTGAATCGAATAAGTAAATATCGTTATAGCTATAAGTGGATCCTTGGCACCCTAGTTCCCACCTTTAAATTCACAAGTTTTAATTAAACAAATCATAATTCCTCTTCTAATTATTTAGATTTAGTTTTATATCTTCTAGTTTTGCTTCTAGTTACTTTTAAAAATGTACAAGATTAATCCCTGTGGATTTGACATCGGTCTTACCGAGATTATTACTACATCGTGATCCTACACTTGAGGTTATGAACAATTCCCTTGGACGAGATGATATGTCCAAGAACAATTCCCTTATGAACCATGAAATGGTACTTCTCCCAATTTAGTACCAAATTCTTTTTCTCACATCGCTTTAGCACATTTTTCAGATTTTCCAAATAGTCATTGAAGGATGGACCAAACGCAGAGAAGTCGTCCATGAAGACCTTTAAATTTTGTCCCACCATGTTAGAAAAAATACTCAACATGCATCGATGAAAAGTGGCAGGGTCATTACACAGTCCGAATGGCATCCTTCTGTAGGCAAAGGTGTCATAAGGACATGTAAACATTGTGTTTCCACAAGAAACAAAAAGTATTTGACTTGGGAATTATCTTGCTTAATAATAACAAAGAAAAGAGATGAAGAGAATAATCATCACATTTTATTTATTATGGATTCGTTTACATTCTTCTTATCCTTTGATTCCAAAATAAAATCTTTATGATAAAAATACAAGTATTGAATAAATTTAATATTAATTTCAGCAACATTTCGGTTCACATCCTTTTAGTCCTCATGTGAGAAGAGTTGTGCGGATCTTCTTTCATACACATGCCTTCAATATTATAAAAGAATATTGGAATGCTCAGGAGAAAACTCCAAAAAATAATGTATGTATGCTACCCTTTATATCACTCGCGCAACTTCTTATTGAGTTCCACAAGCAGAGGAGTCGTACGGGCCCGTGCAACTCCCATTGAATTACGCGGTTCTGCCTTGCTCTCTTCATCTCTTCTCTCTTCAATACCTGCCAGAGGTAGTAGTCTTTAAAAAATCTAATATCTCAAATGAAGGGGGTAGGGGGTATTTATAGGCTTTCGCACGTGTAAACCCTCGAATCTTGTGCCATGGCCCCCATGTCGCATTCACTTCATGCTTTCATAATCATCTAAATATGAGTTGCGCGAATTCGCGCAACTATGATGAGTTGCTTGAACTCTCATAACTTGTCCATCCGCACAACTCTAAACAACTCGCACAGGTTATCTTCTTTAATCAATTTTTATGCTCCAATAGATGCCCCCTTGATTCAATTTTTAACTGATCATTAAGTCAAAATGAAGGATCAAAATTGTTTACGTGAGAGTTGAGTTGCATGGACTCGTGTAACTCCTTAAATCGGGTCCGGCGCAACTCAAGTTAGGTCCTGCATCAACTATAAATAGCATACTCCTTCCTTTCATTTCAAAAAATTTCTCTGGATTGAATCATTTGTCGTGCAACTCCTCTCCCCTGTAACTCATCCTTTTACACAACTCTCTTTTTCACGTAACTACCTATTCACGCAACTCCCATACAACTCTTTATCCACACAACTGCATGTTCACGCAACTCCCTTGTACTTGGTACAATTTCCCCATTTCTGAAACTCTAGCCAATTTTCCTTAACTTTCTAACTTTCCTAAAATGGCTGGTACAAAAAGGACCTATCGTGTTGTAGACCCACCAACTGATCAACCTTCCCATGTCAGTCTTCCATTTTCTTCAAGTCCTTCTCCAATTGTTGCACCTTCTTCTTTAGTTCATGAAGCTTTTTCTTCCCCTCTTGTGCACGAAGATTGACCAAAAAAGAGAATTAAAGTGACCAAATAATGTCCATCTTATCTTAAAGAATCTATTCTAACTATTTTTAATTTTTCTGACAGAATCAAAGCACTATCTTAACCGATATGCAAAGCCATCATTGCTGGAGATATAGTAACATCTTCAAAGCAAGGACAAGAGATTAACTGGGAGACATGGCTGAAATCAACAGTCAATCTTCGCACTGATCTCACCCACTTACCCACTAGGGAAGATACACTCCCTCCATCTTTCTCCAAAAAGAAACGCAGCAAATTGAAGAACCAAGAGCTTCAGGAGAAAATTAAGGAGCATAAGAAGAAGAAACTCCAAAATACTTAGGACACTGTGAAAGTCATGGAGGGCATTATAAAGTGTCACATCCCAAACTCGGAAACTGAGCTCACAAAATTTTTGATTGCGGAATCCAGTGCCGACAGCCTCCATAGTACCCTATTCTCGGCTTCTAGTGTGCATACACCAGATTCCGATCCTGGGATCCTACGAGGATTTTCCAACGTACATTTATCTCATAAGAAGCATAACCATGAGTTTACCCAAATCATAAAGGCAATATCATCATCACATATCTACTATCATAATCATTTGAATACAATGCTGAAAGGAAAATATATATATCGAAAATCAAAGCTCCAAAGGTCCACTGCATGCTCTAAGATCAACGTTGTTGTAACCTAACACCACCTGCATTCATCTATCGTGCATAAGCTTATAGAAAGCTTAGAGGATGATGTAAGTGTGTGCACAAGATAAGTGCCAAGTATTCAATATAATGCCTTAATCATACAATATCAGAATTACTTAAAAGATCATGAATCATATGATATCAGAGTAAGCGAAAATACTACAAGCCTATAAATCATACAATATCAGAGTATACAATACAAATCAGCTACGTAAATGAGGAGTCATAGAGAGTCAAATATCAGATGTCGAGGATACAATGCAATATGTAAATCCTGCTAAGTCTTTCTAGGCCATATAAGTGCAAAAACATAGCAACCTAAAATGCCATATGCCTGCAGATGTAATGTAATATGCGATGCGAATGAAATGACCAAGTTGGAGTGTGAAGTCGGGATGATAGTACGTAGTATCGCAGGCTACGGGGTCCACCACAAGGGACTTCTATATAAACCAGTCCCATAACTAAATTTGAATAATCAGACTTAATGTGGTAAATTCCTGATGTTAGGTTAGTCACGCGGCCCAACTAAAATCCCAGCCATTGCGAAGGTACATGTAACAAATAGTTGCGCACCACCAATCCGAGTGGATAGTGAATGAATGAATGAATGAGTATGCAAATCCTACTTAAGAATTCTACATATCAGTACTGTACATCTCTGGGATCATCACCGAGGTCTAGTATACTCCAAACTGGCTACCGCCCCCGTAAGCCGCGTAGCCCAGTGAGTGGAAAAGACCTCACTACCCACCTGCCAACAGTATACCAATTCCTACCCTGCTCGTTGATAGCAGACCTATGTAGGAGCTGGTCAGACTTAGCTTAGCTATGCCTACCCCCTTAGGCGTGTTAGGCCACACCCCCTCCCAACCGATCATGACACAGTGGAAGATGTGGCCTACTGGTATACGGCCCTCATGCGTTCATATATCCACTCAGTCTCGATGTTGTGGCATCCTCTGGTACCAAGAGGGTTCAGGGATTTTCACCCAAGGCCATCTATGACAGCTTGATGCTTGAACCAAACATTTTCGGTGTCCCATCTGGCTATCCACGATATACTTGTGGAGGCTACGACCTTGATGTCGCTAAGGCGTACAGTAATCACAACACACAATGCAAGATGCATGAGTCATACAATTCAGTCATGCATCAATCCTGCGCATACCGTGTGCTTATGTGAGATAACCTCCGCCTATCAGAGAGTCTTGTAACAACCTCCCTAATGACATATGCAATGGTCAATCATATCTCATAACAAACATGCAGATGATGCGTATGGGCATGTATCATGATGCTATGCTATCACTTACTCATAATCGGTATTAATAATTGACATCAACAATCGGCCTTGATAATGTGGACATTTAACCAACATTGCTCCCAAAGAGTGACTCACATAGAGCCAAAGCTAAACATATAGTGGACGCATGGCCTCACATAAGGGCCAACTATACATCACAATGGACCTCACTCAAGGGGCCTAATATACACCACAAGTGGGCCCTATACATGGGCCTAAGATGCATCGCATGGGCCACAACCCATGGGCCTAATGCACATCATAATGGGCCTCATTAAATGGGCTACCAAAACATCACAATGGCCACGCCATATGTGTCGGAAATATATCCATTGGGCCTTATCAAAAGGGCCAAAAATACATCACAACGGGCTATATCACGTGGGCCTAAAATACACAACAAATGGCCCTGCACATGGCCCTCAAATATATATCAATGGGCCCTCACTACATCAAGTGGGCCGCATCTCATGGGCCTAATTATATCATATTGGGTGGGCCATGCACGACCAGCAGGTGGGCTTGCACCTCCCAAATGGCCCCACCAATGAACAACATGGGTGCACAACACACGTATCATGGTGTCCCACGAGGCTGGGTACGGCACAAATGAAACAGATGGACGGCATGGTCAAAATACATGCATCAAGGTAAGCCATACGTCCATGAAAATGGACAGATGGTGGGGATATACCCATACATCATGGTGTGGCCTATATAGCACCATCCACAAGTTGACGGTTGAGGATACATAATACAAGTAGCAAGGTGGGTCCCACCTGCCCACAAGTGCCACACGTGTGGGTAGGGCTCAACATCAAAACAAATGGATGGCTGGCTTGGATAATCACATACATCATGGGAGGTTTCCACGTATGGGGCCCACACTCCAGGCAGCATGAAGAAAACACTTACATCATGGTAGATCCCACATGTATGTGAGGCCTACGACTTCTGGGCAGCATGGATATATCATGTGCGGTCCCCACAGAATAAGCTGACATCAACAGCAGCTGCTGTTGCTGCTTGAGGTGGATGAAAGACGTGGATAGAACATATACATCAAGGCTTGGGTCTCATGGGACTTGCTATTACTGTAAGTACAATAGCAATACAGCATGTGTGAGGTACATCGACTATTGCACTCCCACTGTCTAAGATTTGAATGGTGAGGATGCATTACACTGAATCAAGGTGGGCCCCTCACGTTGTCATGGTGGGGGCCACGTCTAGTGAACGGATGATTAGGATATAACAAATACCTCGTGGTGAGAGCCATGTGCGTACGTCCGTGCCATGGACAGTTGAAATAGCACATACATCATGTGGGGTCTACAAGGCTTGGTAACGTCAGTCCATCAGCCAAGTAGCTAGCATGAAGTGAGCTACCCGAGCCAATTTGCATCCAAATCAGGTGGGTCCCACGTGGGGACCACCATATATATATATATATAATATTTTATATTAATATAATAGTTTATTATTATTATTATTATTTTATTATTATTTTATTATTATTATTATTATTATTCATCCAGTCCAGCATCCAGACGTTGGACGTTTGGATGGACGGTATAGATATAACGTATACATCGTGGTGGGGTCCCCACATGTGGCTCACCAAATATATAATATATTATATTATAATGTATATATCAAAAAAAGAGTCTCCATTGTCAGGAAGAGATGGACGGTAAAAATAAAAAAAAATACATGTAAAATGGTGGGTCCCATCCCACACGTGCAGCATGTGTGGGCAGGCCCCACGACTCTGCTGGATGGACAGGTGGCATTGATAAAGCACATACATCACGGTGGATCAGCACTATCTAGACTTTGTCCATGTAAGTTAACACCATCCAAATCTGTTGAACCTTGTGCATAAGCCACAAACATCAAGGTGGTCCCACACCTCCCATCTAGATGGACGGTGTGGGATGAAAACATACATCAAGGTGCGATGGATCTCCATTGTCCAACATCATGGTGGGCCATACATCAACAGTAAGGGAGAGAGGGAGAGATAGAGAGAGATAAAGAGAGAGATCGGTGAGATAGAGGGAGGGACCCTGCCACTATGGGCCCTCCCTATACAATGCATACATCAAGATGGGTCCCACTAATGTGGGCCCTTAAATCACAAAAAGACAAATACAAGATCACCCACCTATGATCTTCTCCTCCTTCTTTCGCCAAAGCATGCTAGAGCTCCAATGGACGAACTTCAATGGTTGAGATGGACTTTGGATGGTGGGATTGGGTGGTAGGATGGTGGGCCACACTAACTTCTCCCCCATTAAAGCCATGGACGTTGGACACTCATGAGTGTTGTTTGAAAATGGAGAGAGAAAATGAGAGAGAGAGAGAGGGGTGATGGGAGAGGAGTGATGGGAGAGAGGGATGGATGAGTGTACTTGTGTAAGGGAGAGAGTTAACTTTTAAGGGTTGCTTTTATACTTAGGGATGGGATAGGGTAATCGGTGTACTTTGACAAGTGAAGTGATTGATGTGATGAATTCTCTAGGGAATGCAATGCACGACGTTTTTTCTCGAACTGAATGTGGGCCCACGTCTCCTGGCCCAGTATCGCCTCGGCACGTAATACGCGGCGTTGAAACAGCAGCGACGACTCGGTCGTAATGGTGTAAGTTTTGAGTCGAGCCGACTCAGGATCACGCACAAACACCGATAACAAATTATGGGTCGTCAAAATTCGACCGGGTTGACCGCGGAGGCATACAGAACAGTACGGGATAGGATACAGGTCTCACAACTCTCCCCGCCTAAAAAAATTCATCCTCAAAATTTACAGAACAGACAAGGGAAGAGGAAACATCATCAAGTATATATGTCAAGGCTCAATTAATGTACAAAAGGATGAAGATAACGCTCTCTAATCTCAGCCTTACGCTCCCAAGATGCCTCCTTAACAGAATGGTGAACCATACTAATCTTTGGATACCGGATCAAAAACGATCAAAACGGGAATACTATGCAGCCTCATAATCTCAATGGTATGGAGCCATGTCAGAAAATCTCTAACCTATCAGAACTCGAGGATCTAACCATTCTAAGTTCTTCACAATAATAGAGTGTAAGGTAGCTATCAGTAGATATGTGATGTTATCTTCAGGTATTCCCAAGTTATACTCTAATACCATCTTCTGTCACGCCCCAAACTCGGAAACCGGGCTCACAAAATTTTCAATCGCCAAATTCGGTGCGGACAGCCTCCATAGTACCCCATTCTCGACTCCCAGCGTGCATACGCTAGATTCTGATCCTGGGATCGTATAAGGAGGATTTTTCAACGTACATTTGTCTCATAGGAAGCATAACCACAGGTTTAGCCAAATCACAAAGGCAACATCATTATCACATATCTACTAATATAATCATTTGAATATAATGCTGAAAAGAAAATACATATATTGAAAATTAAAGCTCCAGAGGTCTGCTACATGCTCGAAGCTCAACGATGCTGCAACCTAACGCCACCTGCATGCATCTATCGTGCATAAGCTTATAGAAAGCTTAGAGAGTGGTGTAAGTGTGTACACAAGATAAGTGCTAATTATTTAATATAATCCCTTAATCATACAATATCAGAATTATTGGAAAGATCTTAAATCATACGATATCAGATTAAGCGGAAATAATGTAAGTCTATAAATCATACAATATCAGAGTACACAATACAGATCAGCTATGCAAATGAGGAGTCATAGAGATTCAAATATCAGATGCCGAGGATACAATGTAATATATAAATCCTACTAAGTCTGTCTAGGCCATATAAGTGCAAAAACATAGCAACCCAAAATGCCATATGCCTGTGGATGTAAGGTAATATGCGATGTGAATGAACTGACCAAGTTGGAGTGTGAAGTTGAGATGATAATACATGGTAACACAGGCTATGGGGTCCGCCACAAGGGACTTCCATCTAAACCAGTCTCATACCTAAATTTGGATAGTCAGACTCAATGTGGTAAGCTCCTGATCTCAGGTTAGTCGTGCGCCTCAACTGAAATCCTGGCCATTTTGAAGGTACACGTAACAAGTAGTTGTACACCACCAGCTCGAGTGAATAGTGAATGAATGAATGAATGAGTATGAAATTCCTACTTAATAAGTCCACATATCAGTACTGTACATCTCTGGGATCATCACTAGGGTCTAGTACACTCCAAACTGTCTACCACCCCTGCAGGCCGCATAGCCCAGCAAGTGGAAAAGACCTCACTACCCGCCTACCAGCACTATACCAATGCCTACTCGGCTCATTGATAGTGGACCCATTTAGGAGTTGGTCAGACTCAACCTACTTATGCCTACTCCCTTAAGTGGGTAAGGCTACATTCCCTCCCAACCGACCACGACACAGTGGGAGACGCGACCTACTGGTATACAGCCCTCGTGCACTCATATATCCACTTGGTCTCGACATTGGGGTATCCTCTGGTATTAAGAGGGTTTAGGGATTTTCACCCAAGGTCATCTATGGCAGCTCGATGCTCGAACCAAACATTTTCAATGTCCCATCTGGCCATCCACAATATGCCTGTGGAGTCTACGGCCCTGATGTTGCTAGGGCGTACAATAATCACAATACATAATGCAAGATGCATGAGCCATACAATTTAGTCATGCATCAATCCAACGCATACCGTGTGCTCATGTAAGATAACCTCTGCTTATCAGGGAGTCTCATAACAACCTGCCCAATGACGTATGCAATGGTCAACCACATCTCATAACAAATATGTAGATGATGTGTATAGGCATGTATCATGATGATATGCTGTGACATACTCATAATCGGTATCAATAATTGACATCAATAATCGGCCTCGACAATGTAAACATTTAACCATGATCGTCCATCAATGTGGACATTTAACCAACATTGCTCCCAAAGAGTGGCCTATACAGAGCCAAAGTTAAACATATAGTGGGCCCATGGCCTCACACAAGGGCATGATATACATCGTAATGGACCTCACTCATGGGGCCTAATTTACACCACAAGTGGGCCCTGCACATGGACCTCAGATACATCGCACGGGCCACAACCCATGGGCCTAATACACATCATAATGGGCCTCATTAAATGGGCTACAAAAACATCACAATGGCCACGCCATACGGGCTAGAAATACATTACAATGGGCCTCATCATATGGGCTGAAAATATATCCAATGGGCCTTACCAAAAGGGCTGAATATACATCACAATGGCCCGTATCACGGGGCCTAAAATACACAACGGATGTCCCTGCACATGGCCCTCAAATATATATCAATGGGTCCTCACTACATCAAATGAGATGCATCTCATAGGCCTAATTATATCATATTGGGTGGGCCATACACGACTAGCAACCCAATTGGCCCCACCAATGAACAACATGGGTGCACAACACACGTATCATGGTGTCCCATGAGGCTGGGTACGACACACATGAAACAGATGGACGGCGTGGCCAAAATACATGCATCAAGGTGAGCCATACGTCCATCAAAATGGATAGATGGTGGGGATATATCCATACATCATGGTGCAGCTCATATAGCACCATCCACAAGTGGACGGTTGAGGATACATAATACAAGCAACAAGGTGGGTCCCACCTACCCACACGTGCCACACGTGTGGGCAGGGCTCCACATCAAAACAAATGGATGGCTAGCATGGATAATCACATACATCATGGGAGGTTTCCACGTATGCGGCCCACACTCCAGGCAGCATGAACAAAACACTTACATCACGGTGGATCCCACAGTGTATGTGGGGCCTATGACTACTGGGCAGCATGGATATATCACGTGCAGGCCCCACAGAATTATGCTGACATCAACAACAGCTGTTGTTGCTGCTGGAGGTGGATGAACAACTTGGATAGAACATATACATCAAGGCTTGGGTCCCACGGGACTTGCTGCTACTACAAGTACAATAGCAATATAGCATGTGTGAGGTACATCGGCTAATCCACTCTGAAAAGGCCAAGTTATATGTCCTAGAGGGGGGGTGAATAGGACAATGCTAAATAAAACTTATAACAACGGAATTAAAAAGAAAATGATATCCAAAGCAAATCACAATGCAGGAAAGTAAAATAAGCTCAAAATTCAGATCTTGAGAGGTTGATACAAACGTTGTTCTAAGGATAACCTTACACTAAAAACCAGAGTTTATGGTAGGACAACCTTATTTCTAGAAAGATCTTTGTATCAAATCTCAAACCGAAGAGGAAAACAAAAATAAATACAAACGGAATTGAAATAAATTGTAATCACAAATGTATTGTTCTAGGGACAACCATACACCATAAAAATGGCAGGGCAACCTTGTTGGAACAACTTTTAAAAGAAATTAAATATCAAGCTGATAAAGGAATAACAGAAAATAAATTCTAAACTATTACAACATTCTCACAAAGATTGAATTAAATGATTACAACATTCACCACCATACGTACATCCCACAAAAGAATAATTAAAGATCAGAAGAATAAATCATTCAACCACAACACAAGGGATTATAGTGGTTCGCCTGTGTGTTCGCCAACTACTAAACAACAGCCACACAAAATGTTACTCCACTCCTAATATCCTCACACAGGGGATATTAGCGTTCACTAACAAAATAGGTTTTCCCAAGTTCACCCAAAACCTTTACAATCGTGTCTTTGTCTGTGGGCTTACACAATTAAAAAACCCCACTTCTGAGTTTTCCTGGCTCTCCTCAGATAACCAATATAACAAGATTTTTCTGGCAAATCTTGAAAGAAACCAAAACAAAAAGGAATTTACAATTAAATGTAAAATACCTGATTATCTCCTTCGATGTAGCAGCCCGGTAGAACCAAATTAGAGTAGATGATTGAATGTCTAAGTTCAATGTCCAGTACTCAATTACAATGGTTCTAATTCTAATAGATTTTAAATTAAACCAAATAGGGCTTGCCTTAATTGATTTTGATTCCAAAGAAAGGGAATAACAATTCCTCCTATCAAATCAGATTGGAATAGCAGAAACAAAATCAATTAAATAAAGCTAAGGAAAGAGAATATTAAATAAGCACACTTAGCTTAGATGGAGCACAGAATTATCTCTCAGAAGTTTGATGAAGATTGGCTTGAATAGATTAATTAATTCAATGATTTCTTCTGAGATTCGTGCACTATTTATAGGTGAGCAGATCGGGTTTTCGACTGGTCTAGAGAACTCTTCGACTAGTCGAAGCAATAACAGATATTTGAAAAATCCGGCGGGATATGCTTTGACCGTTCTATGACTAGTCAAAGGTCTCCTACGACTGGTCGTAGGTCTCCTTCGACTGGTCGTAGGTCCTGAAAAGATTTGCT
The DNA here is from genome assembly GCF_029962835.1 of Magnolia sinica. Taxonomy (NCBI): domain Eukaryota; kingdom Viridiplantae; phylum Streptophyta; class Magnoliopsida; order Magnoliales; family Magnoliaceae; genus Magnolia; species Magnolia sinica. The sequence goes on from NC_080579.1 coordinate 58,744,606, forward strand.
GGATTTCGAGTCAAAGATTGTCGACTGGTCGTAGATGCAGTCAACACTGTTCCTACGACTGGTCGAACAGATTCCTGGACTAGTCGAAGCCTAACAAATTTCATTCGGAATTTGTAACAAACTCACGACTGATCGAGGAATTTCTTAAACTGGTCGAAGCAACTCTAGGACTAGTCAAAGAAGGCCTAGGACTAGTCGAAGAACAGACCAACCTCATGTAAAATAAACATTCAGTTTATGTATCCGAAATGACCTACTTCTAAGGTCAACCTATGGTCAGTCAAACCTCAACCATGAAGTATGGACATTGAAACATTAGGAACAAGTGACCTTGAAGTATGAGCCTTGAAGCCTTGATGTAGTTGAAACCTTGATGTAGCTCAATCTTGAAAGTGTACAAACTGCCTTGAACTCTTCTTGAAGTCTTGCAACTTGAATATTGTCTTGTGAGCTTTTCTTGTTTATGAATGTTGATCCTTCAGAGTTTTACTTTTGCAAGTTATATATAACAGTGATTTTGGCACCACAAATTTGACAACAGACAAGGATATAAACTATAGCACTTACAATCTCCTCCTTTGTCATATTAGTGACAAAACACATAACCAAGGTAAACAAAAGTAAAACAACTGGTTAATACCTGCAAATCAATATTCAATATTCAACATTCAACCAATTTCATTCAACAAGCTCAAACATACTCCTACTCCCCCTGAGTAACATAACCAATGCTACTCCTCTCACAATCACATCGTTAAGAACAAACCATTCTATCCCTTTTTGTCACAATATGACAAAGGAGAACTAAATAAAGGGATATATGAGAGTAAACATGAGGAGTTATGAGAGTATAGCAAAAGAGTGAAAGAGATACTCAACATAGCATCGCATAGAATAAATATCCAGTATAAAACATAGATAGTATCCAACTCAAAATTAGTCAACCAAGTGTTAAGTTATAAAGTTATTACAGACCAGAAGTCTCGTAAAAACTATTTAGAACTAGAACTTGATGACGGAGCAGGAATAGAGGGATCAAGTTGGTGCATGCCTTTGTTCAAGCGCCTAAGATATTTGCGCATGTACTTGAATTGCAAATCATGAGCAACAGACATGTTTTCCATCTTTACATTTATATTCTCAACTTTATCCTCTAATGCTCTCAAACGAGCATCAACATCAGATGGTTCAAAATCTGGATCATTTGCTGAGTCAGAATCTAGTTCCTCAAAAATGTCATCCATATTAATGTCAACACCAGCTTCTTCATCACCACCACCACCACTACCGTGTTCAGGAAGCAGATCCAACTTCATCTTATTGATATTAGTATTGTTAAAAATCAGATGATGGATAGGTGCCTCATCAACTCGCATATCGACTAATATATGAGTAGCCAATACAGTCATTAAATAGGCAAAAGGAATGTCACTATGACCAGGATGGAGTCTAAACTAAAGAATGAAATGACAGATTAAGGATGGCAAATAAATCTGAGTACCATTGAAAATAGCATGGATAACACGAACCATAAACGAAGTCAAGTCAGATTTATTACCCGAACGAGGATACAGATTAGACACAAAGATTCTGTGGAGAATTCTGTACTTGGGTAACAAATACCTTGTGGGAAGCGCATTCCCTTTTTGAGTCCATTGAACATCCATGTTGCACAAATCTCTAGTGAGCATGCGTTTTTCAGCCATTGAGGGTTTATTAGTTAAGTTATGGATAGGAATACCCTCATCATTCACAGGAATGTCCATAAGGGCTGAAATTAAATAACGATCAACGTCAAAAGGCCCTTCTCTCGTAGATATTTTAAAAGTTAAATCATCCTGTGAGAAAGCACTAATACATGTAAACATGGATTGGGCAATGGACCGGTATACAGGCCCACCCCAATGTAATAAGTTAACCCAACCTACAGCTTCAAGCATAGGAAGGATGTCAAAAGGTGCAATATGATTAACATCAACAGGATGTTCAACAATAACATTACGTAATCTAATGTCCCTAACATATGATGGATCATCATTGGGAACAAGAAGATGACGTTCAGAGATAACGGTCGATCTGGAAGAAGAAGAAGGACCACAGGAAGTAGTTTTTCTACCTCTAGAAGCCATTTGTAATAAGGATTTCAAGGATTTAAGAAGTTGCAAAGGATTGAGAAGTGGGTCTTCTCAAAACAGATTTTTCAAAATCCAAACCCCAAATCTCAATGAAATCCAAAATAGAAAGCTTCAAGCTTGAAAAGAAAGCAATCTAGACACAAATCTGCAAGAAAAAGGGGATTTGGAACACTAACCTTGAAGAACTTGAAGGATGGGTTCGACAAGTCGAAGCTCGGCTCCAAGGAGAAGAAGAATGAAATGAGGAAGAAAGTAAAAATCCCCAATTATAAGTGAAACCCGAGTTCTACGACTGGTCGTGGGTATCTACAACTGGTCGTAGGACGACTGGTCGTGTATACTCACGACTGGTCGAAGAAGCCCCAAAAATTCAAATTTCTTGCAAATTTTATAAAAATTGGAATTCAATCTAGCAAATATATACACTATAATACAAGTAGGCATAAATAATCAATTTAAAATGCACATGCCAAGATCAAATTTCATCTTTTTGAACCTGCTTTTATCGAGAGGTTTTGTGAAAATGTCAGCTCGTTGATCTTCAGTAGGAATATATTCTAGAGATATAACTTTTTCTTCTACTAATTCCCTTATATAATGAAATCTAATGTCAATGTGCTTAGTACGAGAATGCTGAATAGGATTTTTTGAAATATTTATCGCACTGGAATTATCACAATGTAATAACATAGAATCCTGTTTAATTCCATAATCACTTAGCATTCGTTGCATCCAAACAAGCTGTGTACATGCATTACCAGCTGCGATATACTCAGCTTCAGCTGTTGAAAGTGATATAGAATTTTGTTTCTTACTAAACCAGGAAACTAGACAATTTCCAATGTAAAAACAACCACCACTGGTTGATTTTCTATCATCTAGATTACTAGCCCAGTCAGCATCCGAGTACCCAGCTAATTGAACATTGGTTTCATGAGGATACCAGAGACCGAGATTTACAGTACTTGCGACATATCTAATAATTCGCTTGACAGCCATCAAGTGAGATTCTTTTGGATCAGATTGATATCTTGCACAAATACCAACACTTAGAGAAATATCAGGTCTACTAGCAGTTAAATATAACAAACTACCAATCATACTCTGATAAAGTTTTGAGTCAACATTTTTACCATTAGAGTCTTTTGATAGTTTCAGGGTAGTACTCATAGGAGTATCGAAATTCTTGCCATTCTCAAATCCAAATCTCTTGATTAGATTCAAAGCATACTTAGATTGAGAAATGAATATTCCTTCAGGTTGTTGCTTTACTTGCAATCCAAGGAAATAAGTCAATTCCCCAACCATGCTCATTTCGAACTGTGATTTCATCAAATCTGCAAACTCAGTAGTCAAGTCAGTACAAGTTGATCCATAAATGATATCATCAACATAAATCTGTACCATTAAGATATGATCATTATGTTTTTTAACAAACAGAGTTTTATCAACAGATCCCATTTGAAATTTATGACTTAAAAGAAATTTCGTTAGTTTCTCATACCATGCCCTAGGTGCTTGTTTTAATCCATAAAGCGCCTTTTTAAGCCGATATACATGATCAGTATTTTTGGAATCTTCAAAACCCATTGGTTGTTCAACATAGACTTCTTCATGTAAATCGCCATTTAGAAAAGCACTTTTTACATCCATCTGATAGATCTTTATATTTTTAAAACATGCAATGGATATAAATAGTTTGATAGATTCAAGACGTGCTACTGGTGCAAAGGTTTCATCAAAATCAATCCCTTCAATTTGAGTATAACCTTGTACCACTAGTCTAGCCTTGTTTCTAATTATATTTCCACACTCGTCAGACTTATTTTTGAAAATCCATTTTGTTCCAATGATGTGTTTATTTTAGGTTTAGGTACGAGATACCAAACATCATTTCTTACGAATTAGTTGAGTTCTTCTTGCATCGCAACAATCCAGTTCTCATCAGCAAGAGCTTCTTTTACGTTAGATGGTTCAATGTGGGATGTAAAACATACATAATTACATATATCCTTAAGTTGTCTATGGGTGCGAACACCGGTGAGAGGGTTTCCAAAAATTTGTGTGGTTGGATGATCTTTAACAGTCCTCAACTCAGAATCAGTCTGATTCAATGAAGTATCGGGTTTATCAATGATTAGTACTTCATCATTATCTGAATTAGGAATTGGCGTGTTTAAGTGATCATCAATGACAACATTAATGGATTCTTGAATCAGACCAGTCCTTTTGTTCAGAACCCTATAAGCTCGACTATTTAAGGAATATCCTAGAAAAATCCCTTCATCACTCTTCGTATCGAATTTTTCCAAAATTTTCACAATCACGTAAAATATAACACTTGCTGCCAAAAACTCGAAAGTATTTAACAGTAGGCTTTTTATTGAACCACAATTCGTAAACCGTTTTATTTTTATCTTTGCTAGTGTAGACACGGTTAATAATATAGCAAGCTGTGTTGACTACTTCAGCCCAAAGATTTTTAGAGAGCTTCATGCTATTCAACATGACATTAGCCATTTCTTGAAGCACCCTATTCTTTCTTTCAACAATTCCATTTTGTTGTGGAGTTTTAGGAGCAGAGAATTCATGTAATATTCCTTGGTCGGTATAAAACTTCTCAAAATTGTTATTCTCAAATTCAGATCCATGATCACTACGAATTTTACTGATTTAAGAAGATTTTTCAGTTTGAATCCTTTTGAGAACTTTTCTTACTTCTTCAAGGGTTTCAGATTTATCCCTTAAAAAGACTACCCAAGTGAATCTGGTAAAGTCATCAACTATTACCAAGATATACTTTTTCCCACCACGACTTTTTGTTCTAGTAGGTCTATCAGATCCATGTGGAGAAGTTCGAGTGGTCTTGATGTAGTATTTGAATTCACCTTTTTGTGTGAGTTCTTTGTTTGTTTGCCTATCTGTCACTCACCACATATTTTATTTAATTTCTGAAGTTTGGGTAAACCTCTGATAAGTTCTCGTTTTCTTAATCTATATAAATTTCAATAATGTACATGTCCAAGACATTTGTGCCATAAATCAGTCTCGTCTGTATGGACCATGTAACATGTTCGATTAGATGAGTTGGATTCGCTAATAATATAGCAATTTTCAGACGTTCTACGTCCAGTTAATATTACAGAACCCTTATTATTTAGTATCTCATAGCTTTGATTAGAAAACCGAATACTATGGTTATTATCACATATTTGAGATATATTAAGCAAGTTATGTTTTAAGCCTTCAACATATAAAACATTTTTATACACAGGAAGATTAAAAAGTTGAACCGTACCTTGGCCTATAATCTTACAGTTGCTACCATCACCAAAAGTGACTGAACCATCAATCATATCTTTCAAATCCGTGAATAAAGCTTTGTCATCTGTCATATGCCTAGAGCATCCACTGTCTAGGTACCACTTTGAATGACTTGTTGCTTTGAAAGCAGTGTGAGCAACCAAGTAGGAAACTTTAGGAACCCATTTCATAACTGTTTTGGGTTTAGGAACATAGTTGGTCTACTTTTGTGTATATTTGTAGGAATGACCTATAGAGTTAGATTTTAAGAGCTCCTTGAGTAAATCAACTATCTTTTCAACTAGTGAATTTCATTTCTGATTAAGGTTGACATGGCTGCTTCTAGGTTTTTGAAAAGTTTTTGAATTTCTAGAAAAATCTTGATAAGTACTTTTCTCTTTTGAGTTTGAGGACTCTCCTTTAACAAACATAGGAGGAGTATACTTTTGTTTAGGAGGTAGATTTTTATCATAGCCCAACCCGGATAGATCATCACCTTTTCTTGATCCGGATAACAGTTTTTCTAACTTTGGATCACCTTGGGCATATTTCCATGTGTCCTTTAAACTCAGAAGAGAAGATACTTCAGTTTTAAGTTTCTCAATTTCAGATTTTAAATCAATAATTAGGGAGTTTTTGAATTCCAAATCGCATTTTGATTTTTCAAAACAATCTGAAATTTGTGATTTTTCTAAGACAAGTGATTCAAAACAATTTTTGAGTTTAGAAAACTTTTCTTTTTGAAGTTTAAGTTTGTAACAATTTTACAACTTTCCTTATATAGGGCATTGTAAGCGTCTTGAAGATCATCTTCATTTTCACATTCACTATTGATTTTCTTCACTTGTTGAGTCATTATCCGAAAATGTGAATTTGGCTAGAGTCATAAGAGCTTTAACCTCATTGCCCGACTCAGTTTCAGAATCTTCTGATTCAGAAGAAACTTCAGAATCAGATGAATCATACCATGTAGCCAACATACCCTTCTTCTTGGGTTTGTCCCTTTTAGGACATCTATTTGCTAAGTGCACATATTCTTGATAGTTATAACATTGACTATCTTTCAAAGATTTTTGAGATTTGGGTCTAAACTTCTTTTAATCATTTGATTTTTGAAAATCAACCCTTTTCTTGCTTTTGAAAATCTTGTAAAATTTTTTTAGCTAAAAGAGCCATATCATCTTCTGAATCAGTTTCTTCTGAATTACATTTAGAAGATTTTAGTGCGATAGATTTACCTTTAGGAGCTTTAAATTTTAACTCGTAGGTTTGTAGAGAACCAACTAGTTCTTCTACCCTCATATTATCCGTATCACGAAGTTCCTGGATCGCGGTTACTTTAGAATTGAACCGTTCAGGAAGTGAGCGTAATATTTTTGCACACACTTTACTTTCTGGGATTTTATCGCCAAGACCCCACATTGAGTTTACAATGTCATTTAATCTAGTGTAAAAGTCCATAAACATTTCATTTTCCTCCATATGAATTTCTTCAAATCTAGTTGTGAGGAGTTGGACTTTAGATTTTTTGACAATTGTAGTACCCTCGTGTGTCATTTCTAATATATCCCAAGCTTGCTTTGCAGTATCACAGGAAATGATTCTTTTGAACTCATCCGGTGATAGTGCGCAAGTAATTGCATTTAGTGCTTTAGCATTTGCACTACTCTCACTTTTCTGAAGAGTGGTCCATTGGTAATATGGTGTGACTTTCATAGATTTTGAACCATCAACCCCAGTAACTTCCATGATTGGAGGATTCCATTCAGTCACTGTGGCTTGCCATATATTTTCATCCATTAATTTGAGGAAGATCCACATTTTGGCTTTCCAATAGGCATAGTTGGAGCCATCAAAAGGTGGAGGCCTAGTGACTGAAAGGCTATCAAAATTTGACATCTTAAATAGCTTAAATTGTTAGCTCAGGAATTAAATCCAAGAATTTAAAAAAAAAAAGAGCTATTAGGCTCTGATACCACTTAAAAAGGCCAAGCTATATGTCCTAGATGGGGGGTGAATAGGACAATGCTAAATAAAACTTATAACAGTGGAATTAAAAAGAAAATGATAGCCAAAGCAAATCACAATGCATGAAAGTAAAATAACCTCAAAATTCAGATCTTGAGAGGTTGATACAAACGTTGTTCTAAGGACAACCTTACACCAAAAACCAGAGTTTATGGTAGGACAACCTTATTTCTAGAAAGATCTTTGTATCAAATCTCAAACCGAATAGGAAAATAAAAATAAATACAAACAGAATTAAAATAAATTGCAATCACAAATGTATTGTTCTAGGGACAGCCATACACCATAAAAATGGCAGGGCAACCTTGCTGGAACAACTTTTAAAAGAAATTAAATATCAAGCTGATAAAGGAATAACAGAAAATAAATTCTAAACTATTACAACATTCTCACAAAGCTTGAATTAAATGATTACAACATTCACCACCATACATACATCCCACAAAAGAATAATTAAAGATCAGAAGAATAAATCATTCAATCACAACACAAGGGATTGTAGTGGTTCGCCTGTGTGTTCACCAACTGTTAAACAACAGCCACACAAAATGCTACTCCACTCCTAATATCCTCACACAGGGGATATTAGCATTCACTAACAAAATAGGTTTTCCCACGTTCACCCAAAACCTTTACAATTGTGTCTTTATCTGTGGGCTTACATAATTAAAAAACCCCACTTCTGAGTTTTTCTGGCTCTCCTCAGATAACCAATATAACAAGATTTTTCTGGCAAACCTTGAAAGAAACCAAAACAAAAATGAATTTACAATTAAATATAAAATACCTGATTATCTCCTTCGATGTAGCAGCCCGGTAGAACCAAATTAGAGTAGATGATTGAATATCCAAGTTCAATGTCCAGTACTCAATTACAATGGCTCTAATTCTAATAGATTTTAAATTAAACCAAATAGGGCTTGCCTTAATTGATTTTGATTCCAAAGAAAGGGAATAACAATTCCTCCTATCAAATCAGATTGGAATAGCAGAAACAAAATTAATTAAATAAAGCTAAGGAAAGAGAATATTAAATAAGCACACTTAGCTTAGATGGAGCACAGAATTATCTCTCAGAAGTTTGACGAAGATTGGCTTGAATAGATTAATTAATTCAATGATTTCTTTTGAGATTCGTGCACTATTTATAGGTGCGCAGATCAGGTTTTCGACTGGTCTAGAGAGCTCTTCGACTAGTCGAAGCAATAACAGTTATTTGAAAAATCCGGCGGGATATGCTTTGACCGTTCTACGACTGGTCGAAGGTCTCCTACGACTGGTCGTAGGTCACCTACGACTGGTTGTAGGTCTCCTTCGATTGGTCGTAGGTCCTGAAAGCTTCGCTGGATTTCGAGTCGAAGATTGTCGACTGGTCGTAGATTCAGTCGACACTGTTCCTGCGACTGGTCGAATAGATTCCTGGACTAGTCGAAGCCTAACAGATTTCATCCAGAATTTGTAACAAACTCACAACTGATCGAGGAATTTCTTAGACTGGTCGAAGCAACTCTAGGACTAGTCGAAGAAGGCCTAGGACTAGTCGAAGAACAGACCAACCTCATGTAAAATAAACATTCGGTTTATGTATCCGAAATGACCTACTTCTAAGGTCAACCTATGGTCAGTCAAACCTCAACCATGAAGTATGGACATTGAAACATTAGGAACAAGTGACCTTGAAGTATGAGCCTTGAAGCCTTGATGTAGTTGAACCTTCATGTAGCTCAATCTTGAAAGTGTACAAACTGCCTTGAACTCTTCTTGAAGTCTTGCAGCTTGAGTCTTGTCTTGTGAGCTTTGCTTGTTTATGAATGTTGATCCTTGAGAGAGCTTCACTTATGCAAGTTATATATAACAGTGATTTTGGCACCACAAATTTGACAACAGACAGGGATATAAACTATAGCACTTACACACTCCCACCATCCAAGATCTGAACGGTGAGGATGCATTACACTGAATCAAGGTGGGCCCCTCACACTGCCATGGTGGGGGCCACGTCCAGCGAACGGACGACTGGGATATAACAAATACCTTGTGGTGAGAGCCACGTGCGTACGTCCGTACCACGGATGGTTGAAATAGCACATACATCATGTGGGGTCTACAAGGCTTGGTGACATCTGTCCATCAGCCAAGTAGCTAGCGTGATGTGAGCGACCCTAGCCAATTTGCATCCAAATCAGGAGGGTCCCACGTGGGGACCACCACATATATATATATATAATATTTTATATTAATATAATAGTTTATTATTATTATTATTATTCACCCAGTCCAATGTCCAGATGCTGGACATTTGGATGGATGATATAGATATAACGTATGCATCGTGGTGGGGTCCACACATGTGGCCCACCAAATATATAATATATTATATTATATTAATATATATATATATATAAAGAGTCTTCGGCATCAGGAAGAGATGGACGGCTGGAATAAAAAAATACATGTAAAAGAGTGGGTCCCATCTGACACGTGTAGCACGTGTGGGTGAGCCTCACACATCTGTTGGATGGATGGGTGGCATTGATAAAACACATACATCATGGTGGATCAGCATCGTCCATGTAAGTCAGCACCGTCTAAATCCACTGAACCTTGTGCATAGGCCACATACAACAAGGCGGTCCCACACCTCCCATCTGGATGGACGGCGTGGGATGAAAACATACAACATGGTGCGGTGGATCTCCACTGTCCAACATCATGGTGGGCCACACATCAACAGTAAGGGAGAGAGAGAGAGAGAGAGAGATAGAGAGAGAGAGATCGGTGAGATGAGGGTGGGACCCTGCCACTATTGGCCCTCCCTATAAAATGCATACATCAAGATGGGTCCCACTAATGTGGGCCCTTAAATCACAAAAAGACAAATACAAGTTCACCCACCTATGATCTTCTCCTCCTTCTTCCGCCAATGCATCCTAGAGTTCTAATAGACGAACTTCAACGGTTGAGATGGACTTTGGATGGTGGGATTGGGTGGTAGGATGGTGGGCCACACTAACTTCTCCCCTATGGAAGCCATGGACGTTGGACACTTATGGGTGTTGTTTGAAAATGGAGAGAGAGAATGAGAGAGAGAGAGGGGTGATGGGAGAGAGGGATAGATGGGTGTACTTGTGTAAGGGAGAGAGTTGACTTTTAAGGGTTGCTTTTGTGCTTGAGGATGGGATAGAGTAATGGGGTACTTTGACAAGTAGAGTGATTGATGTGATGGATTCTCTAAGGATTGCAACGTGTGGCATTTTTTCTCGAACTGAATGCGGGCCCACATCTCCTGGCCCGGGTATCGCCTCGGCGCATAATAGCAGCGTCAAAACCATGGCGATGCTGCGGTCGTAATGGTAAAAGTTTCGAGTTCAGCTGACTCTGATATAAGTGCAAAAACATAGCAAACACCGATAACAGATCGTGGGTCACCAGAATTCGACCGTGGAGGCATACAGAATGGTACGGGATAGGATACGGGTATCACATAAAGTTTAATAGCCCTTTCAGAGATATGTTGATAGTCATCCCCTTGAACATACGCCGTCACCTGTCTATTCATCAAAGTGAACCCATGGATCAGATGACTCAAAGTAGAATGATGTATACCCCAAACTGGTCTGTGAAGGAACCAAGAATGTTAGAGGGTATTTTGTTAAAGCCGGGGTCGAAGCAATAGACTGGTGACATCATCCCATGTGATCTTTCATCCATTGTTACAATCCTCATGAACTGTTTCCTTCAAATTTTTACTAAACAGTACGTCAACGCTTTTGGGATAGGGCTTCTTTATGGGGAAATGAAGAATTTTGCATGTGCATTTTCTTCTTTTCATGCAACTACTATACTAACTGGACGAAGGAAATTCTCAGCAAACACTCCACCGCACTAATAGAAGTAGGCCTTTATAGTGTTATTGAAGCCACTTCCAAATACTTATACAAAGACGCTATGATTTACAAGCGATTTCATAGTTATTGGTGTCCAACCACTAACTCTTTCCACCTACCTCTAGGCGAAGTGAACATCACCCTTTAGGATTTGCATAAGATGGTGGGACTCCCAATAACAGTCATTTTTACGACGAATATATTCCCACCAATGAAGAGTTCTCGCACTTTTCACCTTCGAAGAGACAAGCAATAGTATCCGATACTACAGTCGAATTGTTTAGGGAAATGTCAAAGTTTCCTAACATTAGGAAAATTCCCCATTTTCTTTGGCTAGTTTATTTCTCTCAAGAATTACGGTATAACTTCTAACTTATTATATTGCGCATTCATGAACTTTATTAGAATTCGCCTTATTTACTTTCTTCTCTTTTCATTGAAGCTTTAAGAATATCCAATCTAATGACTTGGAGAATGATCGTCAAAGGATAAGGAGTGCTCCGGAGTACACTTTTAAGGGCGAGCTTACCGCTTTTTCTTGCATACTGACTTAGTATCGTAGTACTTCCTAGCTCTAAATGGGCCGATGCAATTAGACATACTGTATTTTCCATCTAGGAGGGTTAGCAGAAGGTCAAAAATATTCATTAGCACCCCTTGTTCTCTGCTCATTATACAGTGCTTTTGGTGATGTATTAACTCACTGTCAAAACCCATCTATCGGAGCCAGTTCTGCATTTACACCATGGCATTACTTCTTAGGGTGGCTCGGTGTCTATTTTTCTTAGACATTTGATGACCTAAAGAAAGCTTATGTCAACCGTTCACACTTCCCGCTATGACATTAGCAAACGCTGTCGATGCCGAGCAGAACATATGAATGAGTGATTAATAAGATCGAATTGACAAAATCGTCGCGCAAGCGACACGACTCAGATATCATAAAATCTTAATAAATATCCAACCGTTCTCACACTCTTCACTCCAAACTCAATCAAATCGACCCAGAACATCGTCTGGACTTGATTTTCGAGGCGATGGTCAAGCCCAACATGGTGACCGCAACAGCCTAAGATCATCGCTATCGGACTTTCGACGTGCGGTCCAGGTCTAATCCAGAACTTTCAAAAATTCCCAAGAACAACTGGATTTAGAGATGGATCCCAGATTTCAAAGTAACATAACGCTAACTAATCTACAAGTTTTGAGTCATGCAAATACAATTTAAAGTGATTGATGCAAATTTCACAAGTAATCAAGTATAGCGCTAATTTCCCCAAAAACTACTAAGGAAAGATTAGCACAAAATTTTTAGGGTCATGACACAAGCATCAAACCCCAAATCCTCAGATAAACTATGAATCAATCACAACATTCCATTGATTAGTTTAACGATCAATTTCCATAACAAGACCATCGGGTTGTAAAACTAACCATAAATTAATCAAGTAGTAGTCATGCCCAAGATTTGGACACATGACTTAAGAAGACATGATTCAAACCATTGAGGACTCTAATCAAAGGCGAGTCCTACGTAAATAATACTACTAATGAAGATAAATAAATAAATAAGTAAATATTTATGTATACACATATAATAATAATGTACAAATATAAAATGAGTAATAACATTATAATAATACAAATAATGTTGTTATAAACTTTAATAGTAGTAAGGGTATTATCAACACATGAGACAGATGGTCTTAAATGCACAGATGATCCATAAGGGTCTTTTGGCCACTGAGGTTTAAGTTTGGGATGATCCAACCATCAAACTAACAAAAATCTATATTTAGAGCTAAACATAAATAAAATTTGAAGTATGACCCACCTAAGCTTTGAGATCTGCCCCATTTTTGGTTGGATGTCTTAATAAGACCCACATGACTAGATGAACGGGGCAGATCCATTAAAACCATCACGGTGGACCCCATGCATATGGTGCGTGTGCATAAGGTGCACACACCCGCGGTGCACTAGACCATCGGCTTGGGTCAAACGGGCGCTGACTCGAGCTTTCACAAAAAAGAAAGGCTCTCTCCCTTTTTTCCGCCAGCTACCCTTTTAAAAAGAAACACATCGTCCGTGTGTTTATCTTCGTGGCCCACCAAGATTGCCTGTCTCAAAGATCTGAACCATCCATCATGTTTGGCCCTCCATTTCAGTCCAACCCCAATGATTTTTACATGCTAGTCGGCCCTCATGTACGCAGGACCTCAATATCAAGAGAGATGGCATGTAGTAGAGTTGTGTTTCCAACTCTCTCAAAACCAACCATTTGTGATCAAAGTAGGCCACCTTGAGCTGATTCAAACCGTTCATCTAGTAGAGAATCCCCGTCTGACCAAATCCACGCCGTCCATACACACTCATGCACACATGCATGCACTTAAACTGAGCCTAAATAGAGTTGTGTGTGGCAGTTCCGAAAATGGAAACTCTTTATCCTTCGGTTTGCCAAGCGGGAAATCCGTGTGAGCCGTCCTCTCTCAATACTAGCTGTCCATTTATAAAGGAAAGGGATGGAGAGAGAGAGAACAGATGTAGGAGGACCTGTTGGTGCGCTAGTACAATCCCAGCCACCCATCCACTGCTAAGAATTGCTCTAAATAGATCCAAGCCATCCAATCCAACATGCTCGTATGCTAGAAGCCCTAAAAATTATACTAAAAATTATGCCCTTTCCATTTCTTATGGCTACACTTGAGAACGGCCGTTACTCCCTCCCTTCAAACCCACCATGAAAACACCAATGGAGCTCCATTTTCTTGCAGCTATAAGCTTCCCTAGATTGACCCTTGTCGTCTACAAGCCCTTATTCGAAAAGAGAGACCGTGGAAAAGAAACTACCATTAGAACTTGTCAGCTTCTCTGTCGAGTTTACCAAGTAACAGGTGGTTCTGATGTATTTAGCCTTATCTATGCATGACTAGGGAGAAAGAAAATGGAAGAGAAGATGGAAGAACAAAGAAAGTAAAGGAAGAAGAGAGTGAGGGAGAGTGCACCATGCCGCATTGGGTCGGGGTTTCTGTTCGACATCATTCCGACTGAGTCGACATTGTTCGAGTCAGGTTGAGCGTGGCTCGGTCCGAGTCATCCCAGGAAAGAGAGAGAGAAGAAAAATGGAGAAAAAAAATGAAAGAAGAAAGAAGAGAAATGCACCACACCCGCGCAACCTGACTCGCCCGAGCTGCAGAATGAGTCTGGTGAGTCGGGGCTGAGTCCAGACCCATAGCTAGATGTGACTCAGCCATGGGGAAGATGGAAGAAGAAGGGAAGAGTAGGGAGGAGTGGAGGATGCAACTAGAGACCGCCACTGCACTCATCGGGCTACACTGAGTTACGAACTCGATCTGTTCGAGTTGGGGTTCGTTCAGGCCACTTGAGCACCAAAATGAGAAGGAGGGAGAAAGAAAGAGAATAATAGAGAGGGAGCAGAGAAGAAAAGAAGAAAGGAGAGAGGAGGAGAGTTGCACTGAACTCAACCCAGTCCAAACGAGTTGACCTAGAAACCACTCAACCGGCACTAACCTAGCCCTGACTTAGTGGCTTCTCCTCGGAGTGAATCCGATTTCTCTACACCATAGTCGAGTCAGACCCTCAGGTAAGCCCTTTCATATGGGTACTATCCCAAATTAGCAAATCTTGGTGGTTGACTCGGTGATTTTAAGGCTAATGTAAGATTAACCAAGCTTATGTTGTTGCATAGTAACATCCAAAGAAATTAGGTGAGGCAAATTCTGATCAAGTGTGATAGAGGATCAAGTTCTATCGCCAAGCCGTGTCGATCTCGAAACAGTAAGACATTCCCTAAAACTCTCTTAGAAAACTATTAGAAATGATGAAATGGACCCTTCCCCTAGTTCATTCTCTTATACATTTGTGTCTCTATCTATACAGGAAGCCCTCACTCAGGGTTGATTCAAATCAACCACCCTATGTCAAATCAGAGTGTAAGCATTACTTATCCTCTAATGAAAATAAATCCAATCAACTTAAATTGTAATGGACAGTATGATTCTCTAAAGGCTAAATACTAAGATTGAACCCAAGCCTTAATTACAATCTCAATCGTAAGTGGGTATAAAACTTGGTTCTAACCACACGAATTCATGCTTTAGGGTAGGATTTGATCTTAAGAGGCTCACACACCTTCTAAGAGCAACACCATTAAGCGAGCCAACTTCTAAGGTGATGATTTTCTTCCCCTTAAGCTTTTCATTTCTGAATTAGCTTAAGTAATAGTCTTTATTAGAATCACAGAGGTTATCTCATAGAATGTGATCTTTTATCAATTCTTAAGGCATGTCTTATACTTGAATTATAGTTGACAGTTGTGAACCATGATTTTATATAATAACTACTTACATAATGGTTTTTATTTAAATTTAAATTAATAGTTTTTATCATGATTTATTGCGATTATTATGAATTAACTTATGTCTGGCATGCCATAACTATATACTTTATCATGGATTGTTGTGAGTCGCTTATGGATCTCTATTCACTACACAAATAGTGGGTGATCCCTCTTGTGTATGTGAACCCCTGCTTAGGATGTAACAAGATAGAGTGTGGTAAGAAATGGACCCTTTATTTGGGGGTTATATGGGACATGGAAATTAATGTGAGATTTACCATCCACAGGTCATACGGCTTGAGTGGCTTAGAAATGACCTCTTTAGCCACTCTGATTTAACCTTACCTAACCCCTTTGCCATCTCGATTTAATGATCTGAGCACCCTTTTACCACTGCGATTTAATATTTGTCTCATGTTATGATGGTTATCTTAAGTGGCTTCGATGGCCCATGCCCATGTGATGGTGATCCCTACTTATTGAATTTGATTGGCCCTTGGTCGACGGTCATCCATTAAACATCCTAAAATGAGAAAATCTCATGAGTTGGAGATGATGGGAATGGGACACTATGACTAAGCTATCGACCTATAATAGGTGACGAGCCCCCATAGTGACCATTGATTTACTCAAACCGGCTAATTGTAATTGAAATTAATGTTTTGGCTAATCATGCATTCATAGCATATTGGTGATGACGGGTGGCTAATTTTGGATGTTATAGCATGTGCTCTTAGGTTTAGTAGGGTATCATTTTGTTAGCTTCTAGACCATCGACTATTGACCTACATACATGATGTTCGATGATTTGGTCACTATGTTGTACGAGATATACTACGCTGATGACCAGTCTTATGCATGGGTGACGAACCCAAGTCCAACTAGATAAGTATCCCCAAGTTGATGTGCATTCACACATCCATGCATTTAAACAAGACTGCACCATGTATCATTTTGAATGCCTTATTGCTTTTAACTGTGCTTAGCTAAGGCAACGGTGCGAAATCTTGAGGGGAATTCACACTGAGTTAGCCACTCATCCATCAAATATATAACTGTATAGGTAATACAGCTGGCTTAAAAGACACTCATGTCAAGAGTGATAAAGTAAATGGTACAATTATCAAGGACTTATGGTTGTATCTGCTAGGAGAAGCTACGCAATCTCGCGGCTCAAGTTTATAAGCATTTTATTATTTCTCGTGAAAATTATATAATTTTTGTATTTGATATTATAAGAGACATTGGTTTGTATAAGTCATTATGGGTAGCCACTTGTATATTATAAATGTAATGTAAATTTTCCTTTGATTTTTCCATCTTTCGCTAAATTGCTTACTTTGATAAAAGACAAAAAAAAAAACTTAAATTTGACTATCTATAAAGGTTAACACTCGGGTTTTTGGAGAACGAGTCATGTACTCGGGTTCTAAAAACTCGAGGCATTACAGTTCCTTTGGTAGCCCTATATGTGGCCTTCAAAATGCAAATAGTTCAGTTCACTGAATTTACGCATATGAGTTTTGGCATAAGGCCAAATATAGGCATTTCAATTTTTCTGCACAGGATTTTCTGCACAACTATGCCCAGTCCTATTTAAGATCCACTCCCCAATTATATGAGGTCCACTACTTTCGAAGGAAAAAGAGAATTTGGTAGAGTTATATATTTACTTCAAAACCGACATGGTAACCCTACTTAATCATGAATATAAAATTTTTGGTGAAGACTCAAACTTGAGGGCTTGGAAAAAATGTACAGGAAACGCAATGCAGAATTAGTTTTGGCCCAACCTTGAGTATGTCTCGTAATCACAAGGGATCAACTTTCAGTGTGTCGTGAGGTGACATTGGTAGTACTATATATGTACTTCACAGATTATAAGTTGGGACCAATTGGTTGTGCACACATAATATTTAGTATAGGGTCAAACATAGGTATTTTAATTTTCTTTACAGAATTTTTTGCACAAATGTGCCTTGCCTCATTTTGAGATCCACTCCCTAATCATGTGGGGTCTTATTTGGACTAAGTAAAATATAATTTCTCTATTCATTGGTATAGCTTAAAGGTTTAAAGTGGTGTACTACTTATATCTTATGCGTGGGGTCCACTACAGAGGCCCAAAGTTGGTAAAAAAAATACAAAAATAATCAGACAGTTTTCAGCAATGGGGTCTGTCACAACTTAGGGACCAAATTTCAAACACTTAGGGATCATTCCAAATAAAAAGGTGGGACATCCCATCTTACTAAGATAATAATTAAACATCCCCCTTAGTAATACCCTTAACTATAAAGTATGGTGCCCACTACAAGCTGTCAAAAAGGCCTGCATACAATACAGTTAAGTAAAAATTTTAGCAAACAAAGAGTGCAAAGGAAATGAAATAGATCTAATGGAAAATGGGGCCCGTACATTAGCAAGCTATAAATAAAAGACACAAATAATGTGCATGGGTGTCCAGATTAGATGAACTAATAAAATGTATAAATCAAAATTAGCCCCACACCCAAGTAGGTCAATAAGAGGATGAATGTTATGTATAAAATAGATCCAACATGCACATCAAGTATCACATGAAATGTATTGATCAAATCTCTATGATCAGATCCTCTGTTGGAAAATCCCATCCAATGGATGGTTTGGAAATAAGTCATTTATACTTTATATAGGTTTCCAACCATACAGAGCCTTAGATTCATCTAGACCATACAAAACAATTCACGGTTTATCCTTACGGAAGTATTTATCGGTCTATAATTTTTAAAATTTTATCATGAACTAATATAACCACAACAACCATACATATCATTATAAACTATCTCAAGTAAGTTAAAAATGAATATCAAATATATCTGACCATTGGAATCACGGATATGGCCCACACAAGAATGGTCACAACAAGCCCCAAAATACATTTTGGTATAAGGCTAAGATCTCAGTCGTCTAAGCTTCGATCGAGGCTTATCATATACTGTTAGAAAGTTGCTTCAATTATCTACGACTCCAACAGAACGTATATATTTACTGTATTCAATAAAGGAATTAAAAATGGTTTCATTTTTGACAAATTGAAATCCTGCATATGCTGCTAGACAACAGCCAAGTAAAGTTGGTGTCACTGATGATTGAATCGTTGGATGGCTACGAAATTTGGCCCAGAGTTATCTCATATTATAGATCATACTATTCCCAAGTTTCAACTCTTATCATAGTATGGTTGATTTTATAAGATTTTTAGAAGTTATTGTCCAAATACAAAAATTGGATTACAAGTGAAGGGTGTTGATACAATGTTCATCATTGTCGACCATACTGATGCGGGCCACCATGCTGACCACCATATCCATTAATACATGCACCCATGGGGCTCCACACTAGTGGGCCTCACATGCATAAAGAAAATATAAAAGGTGGAAAGAGGAGGATGAGGAGGATGGAAGGTGGGGTGTAGACTCACCTCAATCAATCATTCAATCAATGTCAAGTACAACCATACCTCAAGTACAACCAACCCATCCCTATCTTTTCAAAAGTCCACTATCTCTCCACCACACCATTCCCCTTTACAAAATTTCAACCACAACCATACCTCTTTTACAAATTTTCAACCCAACCCATACCCTTCCTTACATCACCCCATCCATATCATTCCCATCACCTCACTCCCTCTCTCTCATTTCTCAAATCTCCCAAAGCAACCCAAAATTCCAACGTCCAAACATTCTCTCCCAACTTCATGTGTGGCCCACTTTTCCCACCATCTCATCTCCCATCTCAATCATCCATTCATCATCAACCACCATTAAAAGTAAAGGCAAGGAGCTAAGGAGGCTAAGGGACCAAGAAGAAGACCAATAGGTGGGTGATCCACTGTTAATTTTTTTCTTTAAGGGACCCACTTATGATAGGACCCACTTGATGTATGTGTTTGTGATTAAAGAGGGGCCCATAGTGGCGGGGTCCCTCCACTCCACCGATCTCTCTCTATTTCTCTCACTCACTCTCTCTCTCCCTCTTTTCATTATAATGGTGTGGATCCCACCAATATGTGTTATATCTACCCCGTCCATCAACATCAGACGGTGTGGCCCACCCTATTGCAAGTGATGATCCACACCATCCAATGTTTAGATGGACCCAATACACCCTTCCTTCTACATATTATATTTTATATAATATATATGTGGTATATATAATATAATATATATATTGTATATATATAATATAAGATATATATTATATATGTATATACATGTAGGTGGGCCATGTTCATGTGGGACCCACCTTGATGACACGTGGGCCACCGACACGTGGAATCCACCATGATGATTGTGTTATATCCATGCTGTCCAGCGTCCAGGAGACGCTGGACAGGGAGTGGCTATCATGGAGTGCATGTACAGACATGGGTGTGTACTTACAAGCTAACAAAAAATATAAAAAAAAAAGTACTTTTGGGGTGGGCCACTCATGTAAGCCCCACCTTGATGTATGTATATAATCCACGCCGTCCATTTTGTTTCTCTGCCCGTTTTAGGCGTTGAGCCAAATTTTGGGACCAATCAGATTCTCGGGCGGGCCATACCATAGGAAATAGCGGTAATATTGTTAAAACCCACCTTGAATCTTCTATTCGCCAAGAATACGTCGCATATTGGTCTCATTTGGTCGATCATGAATAGCAGAATCCAGTGGTTGGGTTGGACTTTTCGTATGCAGGCCCCACCTAGGAAAATCTGTAGAAATACAGATTTAAAAAAAAAAAACAAAGAAAGAGATAGCAGCAGCTGCCGCCACTGCTACCAAACGTCAGAGGACGCTAGCAGTGTCCTGCTGCCTGACGCCGGAGGCAGCCGTGGGCCCCACTGTGATGTTTGTATGACTTCCACGCCGTTCATTGGTTGACCCCCCTCCCTGGCTGTGGGCCACCCAAAAATCAGCCATATTCAAAGCTCAGGTGGCCCACGTCTCAGAAACCAGTAGGGAATGGACATCTGCCATTGAAACTCTTCTGAGCCTCTAAAAGTTTTAGACCATGTGAAATTTGATTTTTTTTCTCTTCATTCAGGTCCCTGTGACCTTATTATCAGATTGGATGGTAAGTAAACATTATGGTGGGCCCCATGTGGGACCCACTTGTACATGCAGGATTGGCTGGTGCATCTCACAGCAACTATTCAGTTGTTGTTTGACATCACCAGGCTCTGTGGACCCATTGTATGTGTTGCATCTGATGATGGAAATCCACCTAGGGCAGTGACATCATCAGGTACTGTGGACCCTACCATGATGTATGGTTTCATTCACGCCGTCCCTGGTAAGGACGATGGATCCTCCCATGATACATGTGTTGTATCCTAGTTGTCCATCCATTTGGCAAGATTGTCTCAAGGCTTGAGACAAAAAAAAAATAGACAGATCCATCTATCAAATGGACCAAACTACATGAAGCAGTGAATTGGACGCCCACCAGTGAAACCCCTTTTGGGATTACAGGAGTTTTGAACCCATATGAGATTTGTTTTCCTCTAAATCCAGATCTTTACGACCTTATGAACAGTATGGATGGAAAATAAATACTATGGTGGACCCACTAAAAATTTAACTATGGAAATCATTATCACCACTGTCATATGTGGTATGGTCCAGATGATCTTTTGGATATGATTCATTTTTGTATGCTTTAAATGATCTCTATCAATGGATAAATGGTGTGTTGGACTCGGCCCATTGACTTGGCCCATTGACTCAGCCCATTTGATTTATATAAGGCCCGTTATTGAGGCCCATCTTGATGTAATTATGGCCCACCCACTAAGGCCCACTTGAGATATATGAGTCCATGGTTTGAGGCTTATTTGATGTATTTGGGCCCTTGGGTCAAGGCTCAACAAGATCTATATAAGACCCATTGAAATGTGTGATTCATGGCAGGCCGTGCCTTGGGAGCAATGATGGTTTGATGTCCACATTGTAAGGATGATGTTGGTTAAATGTTTGCATTGTCACTCGCTCCCTAGGGCCCATTAATAGGCCCATACCTATAGCATACAGGCCATCTAGGCCCATCTTCATTTTGATCTGAGCCGATCACCACATAACATGTATAGTATAGATCCATGATTCATGATCATACGCATCATATGATGCCTGATACGAGAAGTGACTGATCATAGCATATGCCTTCGGGAAGATTGTTTATGGGTTCCCTGACAGGAGGAGTTACCCCACATGAGCACTGGATACGCGCACGAATGTTGCATCTAATAGTATGATTCATGCACTTGCATTAGTGTGATTGTGATTACTGTATGCCCTAGTGACATCAGGGTCATAGCCTCCACAAACACATCGTGGGTGGCTGGATTGGATACCGAAAATATTGTTACTAAGCATCGAGGCGCCATAAATGTCCCTAGGTGAAAATTTCTAAACCCGATGGTACCAGAGGATGACTCCAACATTGAGACCGAGTGGATATATGAGTGCACGAGGGCCAAATACCAGGACACCATGTCTCCCACTATGTCGTGGTCGGTTGGAAAGGGGTGTGGCCTTACTCTCCCGAGGGTAAAGGGCAATACTAGGCTGAGTTTAACCAGCTCATTAATGGGTCTGCTATCGACATGCCGGATAGGTATTGGTAGACTATTGGCCAGGCGGATAGTGAGGTTTCTTACGCTCACATGGACTGTGCAGCTAGGAGAGCGGCAGTGCCACTTGGAGTGTACTAAACCCCGATGATTATCTAAAATGAGAACTGTACTGATATATGATGAGGATTGACATGCTTGAGTTGCATCTTGCATTGCATGGTCATGTTATGGCCGATAGCATTCATATCTTGCACCGCATAGCCTTGGTACGGTTGATTGCATTCATGTACTCACACTATGATTCCACATTACTCTGACCTTGCATTCTGAGCATGCTTATATTGTGCACACACTTACACCAACCTCTAAACTTTTTATAATCTTATGCACGGTCGATACGTGCAGGTGACGTCAGGACGCAGCCGTAGCCTCGTCAGAGTTGGAGCGTGCAGTCGAGCTTTTGAGTTTCTGTTATTATCATCATCTTGTATTTCCTTTCAGATGCATTGTGCTTAAAAGTTTTTTATCATGGTCAATTTTGTGATGGTGTTCTTGTGGTTATTGTTCGTGGGTTATACTTGTGGTTATGCTTATACTGAATCAAAATCATGCTTGAAATTCTCCTTGTAGGATCTCAGGATCGGAACCTGGTGTGTAGATGCCGGGAGCTGAGCATGGGGTGCTACGGAGGATGTTGGCGCCAGATTCGGCAATTAAAAATTTTGTGAGCCCGGTTTTCGAGTTTGGGGCGTGACAGAAGTTGCCTCTTGAGGCTAGGCCTATTGCAGTAGCAGGGCTAGTTTTGGCCCATAAGTTGTCTTATCCATGGCCATCCTCTAGTCCTACTTAATAATCATTTTGTGCTCATACCTTGACCCTGTTTAAATTCTATTCAAAGGACTCTCCCTTTAAGCTTGTTTATGGGCTCCTTTCGTTGATCTCAACCACCTATTCAGTTTATCAATGAGTGTTCTATATGGTTCATTCACTAGATGAATAGTTAAACATTTTGACCTTTTATCATGAGGACACTTAAAGAATTTGATCCGTGCAATCCACTTTATGGACTCTAATAAGGACCTGAATGTCCATCTGATTTAGGTAAACGTTCTATCCATATTATCATCCTGTGAATGTTAAGGGCCATGTAAGTGCTATGGTGTCATGCTCCTTTGATTGTCAAATTTTGTTGTGCCAAAAACTCTATCTGTGTCTTGTGTTTGTATGTTGATATATATATGATCAAGACACTGCATCACAATGGTTCAAGACATGTACAATGCTCTACTTCAAGAAATGTGAAGTCATGTACTTTAAGCATCAATGTTCATAGTTACATCGATAAGAAAAGTACATTTCAAGACTCAAGTACAACTAAATATGAAGTTTAAGTTCAAGCTTTCAAAGATCTCAAGATCAAGCTATATCAAGATAGAGATCTCAAGCTTCATAAGGTTCAAAGGTCAACCTACATCTGAAAGGATGAAGTTCAATGTTCATACTTCATATCCCAGGTATGATAAACATTAGATTGACCTTAGGGTAGGTCATTTTATATACATAATTCAAAATGAATCTATTTATATGAATTGGTCTGTTCTAAGACTAGTCCTGGACCTTGTTCGACTAGTCCTAGCACTGGTTCGACCAGTCCAAGAAATTTCACAACCAATCTTAAGTTGTTGAAGATTTTTAGAATTTTTGGGTTACTCTACGACCAGTCCTGGAGACTGTTCGACTGGTCGTAGGGAGGTCACGACTTGACCTTCGACCAGTCCTAGAACTACGACTCAAACTCCAGCAACCAAGCCTGGTTGTCTATGACCAGTCATGGGTCTGTTACGACTGGTCGTAGGGGTCCATGACCAGTCGTAGACTCCCTAAGACCAGTCCTAGAACGGTTTTCAAAGATCGCGCTTAAAAATTTAAAATGTCGTTAAAGCTACGACTAGTCGAAGGGCTCCTAAGACCAGTCGTAGACGTGATCTTTTCATCTATAAATTGAACATGAATTTCAGAGTTTTTCATCGATTAATTTCAAGTAAATTCAAGCCTCCACTCTGAGATAAGTTTGCTCATTTTAAGCTATGCTGTGCATATTTAATATTTTTTTTGTTAGCTTTTCTTATTTGATTTTATTCCTATATTCCAATCTTATTTGAAAAGAGGAATTGCTATATTCCTTCTTCTTGGAATCAAGATCAAATAGAGCTACACCCATTTGATTTAATTTAAAATCAATTAGAACTTATAACCATTGTAAAGTGAATATTGGACATTGAACGTTGATTCAAATATCTACTTCGATTGGTTCTACCAGGCTACTACAAAAAGGAGAAATTCAGGTATTTTACTTTTATATAATTTACATTCTTTTGGTTTCTTTTGAGATTGAGCCAGAAAAATCTCATTGTGTCGTTATTTGAGGAGATCTAGAAAACTCAGATAGTATGGGTTTTTAGATTGTGTAAGCCCAAGTTAAAAAGACACAATTGTGAAGGTTTTAGGTGAACCTGTGAAACCTATTTTGTTAGTGAACTCTAATATCCCCTATGTGAGGATATTAAGAGTGGAGTAGCATTCTGTGCAGCTGTTATTGAACAGTTGGTGTACACACAGGTGAACTACTATAATTCTTTGTCTTATGGTTTGAATGCTTGCTTAAGTTTTATATCTCTTACCATTCAGATTTATGGAATGTATGTGTGGATGTGAATGTTGTAAAATTTACATTTCAAGCATAGTGGGAATGTTGTAATAATTTAGATTTAAATTCCTGCAATTTATTTCAATTCCTTGTTATTTATTTATTCCTCTCCGATTTAAGTTTTTAATACAAAGAACGTTTTAGAAATAAGGTTGACCTGTCATAAACCCTTAGTTTTTATGGTGTAAGGTTGTCCTTAGAACTGAATTTGTATCAACCTCTCAATCCTTGTTTATTGAGGTTGTTTTTATTTCAGCACTCTGAATTAATTTATTCTAATAAGGACCTGAATGTCCATCTGATTTAGGTAAACGTTCTATCCAGATTGTCATCCTGTGAATGTTAAGGGCCAAACATGCATTGCTCATTGATGACGATCATATCATATAGAGTCTTGATTCGGCTTAATTGTGTGTCCATTACCCATCTATTTGGAGTTGATGTAGATCATTGGAGCGAGGAAGGTGAAACCTACCCATCTGTTTCTCTTTAAGGCTCCTCATTTTCCTAAAGATCAATATCAACTACCTTGTGGGCCAAATCAAACTGATTTATAAAGTTAATCCATTGAGGGTAGGATAAAAATCACAATCCTAAGTCCAAATGTCAAAATTTGTGGGATTGAATCCGATTGTGTTAGCCACCATATTGACCTCAATCGGTGAAAATTTTCACGAATCAGGACATGTAATATTAGGAATTCAGCTAAAAGGATTTCATACAATCGCGTTCACGTTTCATGCGAACGATGATGAAAACACAGACGATCACCATTTGGCAGGAGCATGGACGGGGTGGAGTAAATGATGCTTATAATGTAAAACTGACAGACTTATCTTACCCCCAGGTGTTGAGTGTCTCAGATTTACATAATTGGCATTGCTCAGCTTCATGTTCATAAGAGTCACTTGTATATTACCACTATGTCCCACAGGAGGAGTGATGATGATGTAACCGATTCTCAACAGGATCGAATGTTTAGGCTCATCTTCATTTGCATAGTTCATTTGAAAGCCCCAATAAATTAAATTGATAAATTTGCCTAATATTTGGTTTTATTCATGAATTGTTCTATGTAAACAATCTGCTAATGTGAGCATATTTTGCAACTAGTTAAAATTCCAACTTAAACACATCAAGTTCCCATCCTAACCGACTTTGATTATGTTCAACGAATAGAGGCCATATAGACAGTCCCAGGATGCTTATATTTGGAGATTACTCCAGAAAAAATTCTGAACCATCCAAATCCTTTGAAAACAGTCAAAATATTGATCTTGTAACCTTAGGACATATACCTGGACATAATGGAAACAGAAAAAGAAAATATGGTTCTAATAAGGGATCCTCATGACCTCATGGTCCTCTGAGTACTCCAGTTGAAAACCAACCTGGGAATGGATCAACCCACAAGCGGGCCAAAGGTAATAATTGCTTCTTTTACAAGAAGTTAGGCCATCAAAAGAATGACTACATAAATTATAAGCCATATCTCATAAAGAATGGTAATAATTATGTTCTAGTCTGTTTTGAATCTAATCTAACTGATATGTCGGTGAATTCTTGGTGGAAAGATTCGGGAACCACTATTCATATATATACTTTTATACAGGACTTACTACATACCAGACCACCAATTGTTGTAAAACGCTCAGTATATGTAGGAATGGTGTTAAAGTCAACGTAGAGGTAATTAGAGTCTATAGGCTTAGGTTAGAGTCTGTTTATTTATTGAATTTGGTATATACATTTTGTGTGCATTTTATAAGGCACAATCTAGTCTTTATTTCTCATTCGGATAAATTGGGATATTCATTCCAATTTGAGAAGAAAGGATTCAGTATCTACCTTAATTTGATTAAAGTTGGAACCGACTTTATGGTGAACAAACTATCTAACTAGACTTGATTGCCTCACATGTGTATAATGTTAATGACTTATATGGAAATAAGACAGGATCTAAACGCAGACTATATTGTACTGAGAATTCCTCCATGTTGTGGCACAGGCGATTGTGTCATATATCTTTTGAGAGATTGGACAGGCTTATGCGAGAAGGGATTTTTCATTATCCAGACTTTTCCGACTATAAAGTGTGCATTGATTGCATAAAAGGAAAACAAATCAGAACCAGAGAGAAAAGGTGCAACAAGGAGTGTAGGACTCTTATAGGTGATACATACGAACATTTGTGGACCATTCCCTATGGTATCCTGGAGTGGACATAAATATTTTATTACCTTCATAGATGACTATTCTCGTTTCGGGAACCTTTACCTTGTCAGCGAAAAAAATAAATCAAATGCCCTGGATGCTTTTAAAATCTATAAGGTTGAAGTTGAAAATTAACTCAATAAAAGGATTAAAGTTGTCAGATGTCATGTCCTAAACTTGAAAATCAGGCTCACAAAATTTTCGATCGCGAATCCGGTACCGACAGCCTCCATAGTACCCCATTCTTGGCTCCCAACGCCCATACGCCAGATTTCAATCATGGGATCTTACAAGGAGGATTTTTTAACATACATTTATCTCATAAGAAGCATAACCACAAGTTTACCCAAATCACAAAGGCAAAATCGTCATCACATATCCAATAATATATATATATATATATAAAATTAAAAAACTCGAGTACAATACATGAAGAGAAAATACAAGATAAATGTCAAAAGCTCTGGAAGCTCTTCCACATGCTCCTACCTCAGCTCGACTGTGTCCTATTATGACCTGCACGCATCTATCATGCATAAGCTTATAGAAAGGTTAGAGGGTGGTGTATGTGTGTGCGAAAGATAAGTGTCAAGCACACAAATATTAGCGTAAGCGAAATACATGCATGGTTATTGTAACTACTATGTTTTCTAGCTCCTATGATTGTCAAATTTTGTAGTGCCAAAACCTCTTGGAATCTCTGTCTTGTGTAGCTCATCTAAATATTCAAGATCATGCATCTCATGTACAAGAACAAAGGTCTTTACGTCAAGATTATATGTAAGATCAAGAGATATACAAGTTCAAGTTCAAAGTCAACACCAAGTGTTAGTTCAATCTTTTGATCTTCAATAATTAAAGGTTTTAAAGCTTCATCCATGTCAAGTCAAAGTTCTTTACTTTGGTACTTAAAGCTCAATATGAAATACAAGTTAAGTATATCAAATTCAAGCTTCAAAAAGTTACAAGTTCAAGCTTTAATACACTTCAAGATGTCATGCTTCATAAAATTCAATGTTCATATATCACTTATAAGGTATGAATGACCCTAGATTGACCATAGGTTGGGTCATATTGATTACAGACTTTAATTGGGTCACTTTATGGGTGTATAGACTGTTTTCTCGACTAGTCTTAGCCTACGTTCGACTAGTCCTAGTACTGGCTCGACCAGTCTAAGAATTTCCTCGACTAGTCCAAGATTTGTTACTTTTTTTTGGAATTTTCTATTAAATCTTCGACCAGTCCTGGAGACTGCTCGACAAGTCGAGCAGGCTCGAATCAAAGTCCAGAAACTAAATTGGGTCCCACATGACCAATCGAGCAGGCCACTCGACCAGTCATGTATGTCACTGGACCGGTCGTGAAACAGCCTTATTTTATCGCGCCTGAATTTTCAAAAGTTTGTTGGTCCTTCAACCAGTCGAACCGACCTCTGGGCGAGTCGAGTGAACAGTTTCTGCACTTATAAATGGAGCACGATTTTCAAAAGTTTTTTATTCAATTCAAGCAAAATCAAGACACCACTCTGAGAGATAAGTTAATGATATGCTTAAGCTATTTAGTGCTCAATTTAATATTCTCTTTAATTAGCATTTTGTATTTGATTTTGTATTTTACATTCCAATCTTATTTGAAGAAGGAATTTTTGTTTTCCCCTTTCTTGGAATCAAAATCAAATCAAGCTAGCCCAAAGTGATTTAATCTAAAACTCATTTAAAAATTAGAACCTTTTCATAAGTGAGTGTATGCATTGAAGATCAACAATGAACTTTTACTCTGAATCAGTTCTACTGGGCTGCATCAAAGGAGAATATCTAGATAAGAGTTTTACAGTTTTATAAATCTCCTTGGTTTGTTGGAGATTGTACTAGAAAAATCTCTTTCTTTTGGTTTGTCTTAGGTGATCCAGAAAACTCATGGTGTGGGGTTTTTTAATTGTGTAAGCCCACTTGAAAGACACAATTGTGAAGGTTTTAGGTGAACCTTGAAAAACCTATTACATAGTAAATGCTAATATCCACTATGTGAGGATATTAGGAGTGGAGTAGTTGTGTGGCTGTTTTTCTAAACAGTTGGTGTACACACAAGCGAACCACTATAATTTCTGGTTTTGTGGTGGATGATTGATTGTGGCATTGTGTGAATGTTGTAATTTCCTTTTATGCAATTGTGGAAGAATGTTGTAATTTCTTTTTATGCAAGTGTGGGAATGTTCTAATAACTTAGTTTATTTCATTTCCTATTTCCTTTGCCTCTTTATTGGTTTGGGTTTTTGATACTTACAAACATTCTAGTAAGGTTGACCTACCATAAGCCTTTACCTTTTAGTGTTAGGTTGTCCTTAGAACTAAGTTTGTATCAACCTCTCAAGATAAGTTCATTTGAGGTTGCTATTTTCTAGTGCTTCTTGATCATTTGATTGTGTTATCATTATTTATATTCCGCATTTATTTTCTAATTTGACATAGTTCTATTCACCCCCCTCCCTCCTCTAGGACTCTTAGTACGACCTTTTCAAGTGGTATCAAAGCATAATAGCTCTTTGTTATCTTTATTATTTGGATTAAATTCCTGAGCTAAACGATCTGAGCTTTTTAAGGTGTCAAATTTTGATAGCCTTTTAGTCACTAGGCCTTCACCATTTGATGGCTCCAATTATGCCTACTGGAAAGCTAGAAGGAGGATTTTCTTAAAATCCATGGATGAAAGTGTGTGGCAAGCCACAATGACCAAATGGAACCCTCCTACCACTGAAGCAACTGGTACTGATGGATTTAAAATGATGAAAGTCACATCTTACTTCACTTGGACTAATCTTCAAAAAATGAGAGTAGTGCCAATGCAAAGGCTCTAAATGCAATTACTTGTACACTATCACCGGATGAATTCAAGAGAATTATATCCTGTGATACTGCAAAGCAAGCCTAGGATATTTTAGAAATGACACACGAGGGTACATCAATTGTCAAGAAATCTAAAGTCCAAATCCTCACAACCAAATTTGAGGAAATACGTATGAAAGAAAGTGAAACTATCATGGACTTCTATACAAGATTGAATGACATTGTTAACTCTATGTGGGGTCTTGGTGATAGAATCCCAAAAAGTAAAGTCTGTGCAAAGATATTATGGTCACTCCCTGAACAGATCAATTCAAAGGTGACCGCGAACCAGGAACTTTGTGATACGGATAATATGAGAGTAGAGGAATTGGTTAGTTCCTTACAGACTTATGAGTTAAACTTTAAAGCTCTTAAAGGTAAGTCTATCGCCCTTAAGTTTCCTAAAAATATTTCTCAAGAAAATAGTAATTCTGATTTAGAAACTTCTGAAGATGATATGGCCCTTTTAGCTAAAAAATTCTATAAGATTTTCAAAAGTAAAAAGAGGGTTGATTTGCAAAAACCTAATGAAAAGAAGAGATCTAGATTTAAAACTTGAAAATCTTTAAAAGCCAGCCAATGTTAAAACTGTCATGAATATGGGCATCTAGCAAAAAAAGTCCTAAAATGTACAAACTGAAAAAGAAAGGTATGTTGACTACATGGGATGAATCTTCCTGCTCTGAAGCTTCTTCTGAGTCAGAAGATTCTGAAATCGAGTCGGCTAATGAAGTTAAAGCCCTAATGACTCTACCCAAGTTTACTTTTTCAGATAATATGATACAACTAGTAAAGAAAATCTGAATAGTGATCATAAAAATGAAGAAGATCGTTAAGATGCTTATAATGCCCTATACAAGGAAAGTTGCAAAATTGCTATAAAACTAAAACTTGAAAAGGAAAAGTTTTCAAAACTTAAAGAAAATTTTGATAATCTAGTCTTAGAAAAATCACACATTTCAGATTGTTTTGAAAAAACTAAATGTGATTTAGATTTCAAAACCTCCCTTGTTGAAAACCTAAACTATGAAAATGAAAAACTAAAACTAGAAGTCTCTTCGCTTTTAAGTTTGAAGGACACGTGGAGTATGCCCAATGTGATCCTAAATTAGAAAAACTTTTATTTGGATTTAGAAAATGTGGTGATCGATTCGGATTGGGCTACGATAAAACTATTCCTCCTAAACATAAGAATACTCCACCCAAATTTGTGAAAGGGGAGTCTTATAAGTCAAAAGAGAAAAGTCTGAATCAAAATTATTCTCAAAAGACTAAAACTTTTCAAACTGCAAAACCTAAAAGCTACCATATCAACTATAAAAATCCAAATCGTAATCCATTAGCTGAGAAAATTGTAGACTTGCTTAAGGAGATCTTAAAATCTAACTCAGTGGGTCGAACATATAACTACTACAAACATAAGAAGACCAGCTACACTCCTAAACCCAAAACTGTAATGAAATGGGTTCCTAAGGTTACGTGTTTGGTTGCCCATACTACTTTTAAAGCTTCGAGCCATTCAAAGTGGTACCTAGATAGTGGATACTCTAGACACATGACAGGTTACAAGGGTCTGTTCACTAATCTTAAAGATATGACTGACGGTTCAGTCACATTCGGTATTGGTAGCAACTGCAGAATTGTTGGCCAAGGTATGGTTCAACTCTTTAACCTCTCTCTATTTGAAAATGATTTATATGTAGAAGGATTAACACAACTTATTAAGCATCTCTCAAATATGTGATAATAATCATAGTGTAAAATTTACTAACCAAGGTTGTGAAATTCTAAATAGAAATGGTTCTGTAATATTAACTGGTCGCAGAACTTCTGAAAAATGCTATATTGTTTATGATTCTAACTCATCTAATCTATCTTGCTACATGGTCCATACCGATGAGACCAAATTATGGCATAAGCGCCTCGAATATGTACACTACCGCAACTTGTATAGATTGAGCAAAAGAGAGTTGGTAAGAGGTTTACCCAAAATGCAGAACGTTGACAAAATATGTGGTGAATGCCAGATTGGCAAATAAATCAGGAGTACTCGCAAAAAGGTGAACTCCAATGCCATATCTAAACCACTCGAACTTCTCCGCATGGATCTCATTGGACCAACTAGAACAGAGAGTCGAGGTGGCAAGAAGTACATTATGGTAATTATTGATGACTTTACCAGGTTTACATGGGTAGTCTTCTTGAGAAACAAATCAGAAACTCTCGATGAAGTAAAAAAGGATACTTAAATGTATCTAAACGGAAGGATCTCAAGTTTCTAAGATCCGTAGTGATCATGGATCAGAATTTAAAAGTAGCGGTTTTGAGAATTTTTGTTGTGATCAGGGAATATCACATGAATTCTCTACGCCTAAAATACCCCAACAAAATGGTATAGTAGAAAGAAAAAATAGAGTGCTTCAAAAAATGGCAAACGTAATGTTAAATAGTATGAAGCTCCCTAAAAATCTTTGGGCAGAAGCCGTAAATATTGCTTGTTATATAACCGGCTAATGTAAAAGAAGCACTAACTGATAAAAACTAGATTCTTGCGATGCAAGAACAGCTCAATCAGTTTATAAGGAATGATGTATGGTACTTAGTTCCAAGACTGAAAGATAAACACATTATCGGAACAAAATGGATTTTCAAAAATAAGTCTGATGAACTTGGAAATATTATAAGAAACAAGGCTAGGCTGGTTATAGAAGGGTACACTCAAATAGAAGGCATCGATTATGATGAGACCTTTACCCCAGTAGCTCGTCTTGAATCAATCAGACTATTTATATCCATTGCTTATTTTAAAAAGTTCAAAATATACCAAATGGATGTAAAGAGTGCATTCTTGAATGGCGATTTGCATGAAAAAGTGTATGTTGAACAACTAAGGAGTTTTGAAGATCCTAAGCATACTAATTATGTCTACCGCCTAAAAAAGGCACTTTACGGTTTGAAACAAGCTCCCAGGGCATGGTATGAAAAGTTGAATAAATTTCTACCAAGTCATAACTTTATAATGGGAAGTGTTGATAAGACATTATTTGTGTAGAAGCATAATGATCACATTTTAATAGTGTAAATTTATGTTGATGATAGTATCTATGAATCTGCCTGTGCTAACATGACTGTTGAGTTTGTAAATTTTATGAAGTCTAAATTTGAAATGAGCATGGTTGGAGAACTAAACTATTTCCTAGGGTTACAGGTCAAACAGCTACCTGATGGTTTCTTTATCTCTCAAACTAGATATGCT
This sequence comes from Magnolia sinica, assembly GCF_029962835.1. Lineage (NCBI taxonomy): Eukaryota > Viridiplantae > Streptophyta > Magnoliopsida > Magnoliales > Magnoliaceae > Magnolia > Magnolia sinica. Next base: position 58,777,986 of record NC_080579.1, read on the forward strand.
CTGAACTTAGTTAAAAAGTTCAGATTTGAGAGTGGGAAAATTTTTGATACTCCAATGAGTACTACTTTAAAACTCTCAAAAGACTTTACAGGTAAGAGTGTGGTTCCTAAGTTATATCACAATATAATAGGTAGTTTGCTTTATTTAACTGCGAGCCGACCTGATATTGCTTTTAGCATATGTATTTGTACTAGATATTAATCTGGCCCTAAAGAGTGACATCTAATTGTTGTTAAGTGGATTCTGTGATATGACGTTAGTTCAGAAAATCTTGGTCTCTGGTATCCACATGATACTAGTGTGCAATTAGCTAGTTACACAGATTTTGATTGGGTTGGTAACATTGATGATTGAAAATCAACCAATAGTGGTTGTGTCTATGTAAGGAACTGTTTAGTTTCTTGGCTAAGTAAGAAACAAAATTCCGTATCGCTTTCAACTGTTGAGGCTGAATACATTACTGTAGGTAATGCATGCACTCAACTTGTATGGATGAAAAGAATGCTAAGCGATTATGGAATTGCGCAAGATTCTATGGTCTTATATTGTGATAATTCAAGCACAATTAATATCTCTAAAAATCTAATCCAGTAATCATGAACCAAGTATATTGACATTAGATATCACTATATTCATGAATTAGTGGAAGACAAGACAAGTTCTTTAGATTATATTTCGACCGAGAATCAATTAGCTGACATATTCACAAAATCGCTCGACAAAAGCAAGTTTGCAAAATTAAAATTTGATCTTAGTATGTGCAATGTGAATTAATAATTCATGTCATTTTGTATTATAATGCATATATTTTTATTTTGAAATTTTTTAGATTTTAAAATTTATGAAAAATTACAAATTTTGTGAGGTGCACGACCAGTCGAATACATACTCGACCAGTCATGGCATGACCGGTCGAGCATGTACTCGACCAATCACGAATTGCAGGTTTGGCCTTTTATTTGGGGAAAAATCACTTTTTCTTCATTTGGGTCTTCTTCTCCAATGATCCATAACTCGACCGGTCGAACCCATCTTCGATTCCTCCATGGTTAGTACATTATTTTCATTTTTCTTGTAGATTCACGTCCTTTGCACTTCCTTTTCATCATTTGTGTGGTCTATTTCTTATTTTATATTGGTTTTTGGGGTTTTCTACTAAAAAATATAATCTACTAGAAACAACTTTGCTTCTTTTGCAATCTCTCTATTCCTTGCTTTCTTTATTGCAAATGGAAGGTTAAAACAAGAAGAAAGGATCTCATGGTCCATCTTCATCTCGTTCGGCTCCTATCACGGTGCACCACCTTCGGTCGCTTAAGGAAGATCTTAGTTATGTGAAGGATATTTGATTACGTAATGTGATAGTAGAACGAATTGTAAATGTTGATCATTTGGCTCCTTTTGATATCCTTCCTCTCCTTTGGTCTGTAAGATGGGATAACATACTACATTGGGGTGGGCCAACATACCGCTCCATTGCACAGGCTATGTATGCTTGAATTACTGATTTTTCTACTGAAAATCTGACATTTACCATTATGACCAGAGAAGGTCCAATTAATATGGACCATCATCTTATTTCTAGTTTAATGGACCTTCTAGTTAATGACGAATGTATTCCCATTAGTTTTCTAGTGACAAAACCCTCTAAAACTGAAAAGCAAATGCTAACTAGGGATTTATGTCAAATAGGTGCAGGATGGAGTACTGGAAATGAGCTCACCTCTAAGTTTCTGTTACCTAGATATAAAATCCTTCATACGATTTTCATTTCAAATGGTTATCCTTGATCTGACAACAAAACTGAACTTACAACATTCATGGTTCGTATTCTCCATTCTGTCATTTCTGGCATCTTTGTATGTCTTCCTTATTTGATTTTTCATAGTATTACTCAGTTCCGTCTCCATCCGGGTCATAGTGACATTCCTTTCGTTTATCTTATGATTGTATTAGCCACTCATTGCTTAGTGGTTATGCCTGTTAGAGAGGCTCCTATTAACCAACTACCCTTAAACAATTCTAACATTAACAAGATGAATTTGAAGTTGGCCCTAGGCCAAGTTGATGTGGGTGCTAGTGGAGCTACGGATGCAAATGAAGAGGAGGGTGATTTGCCTCTAGATGATGTCAATATGGATGACATTTTTGATGAACTTGAATCTAACTCTGCTGGTGATCCTGATAATCAGCCATCTAATTATGATGCTCCGTTGCACTCTCTTGAGGAGAAGGTTGAAGGTATGCATGTGTCCCAAGAGATGCATTTTAAATTATGCGTAAATATCTTAGGTGCATTAACAAGGGACTGCATCAAATTGATCCTACCATACCTTCTCCTTCTTCTAGTTCAGATTAATAGTTGAATTTTTCATATGTAATAACTTTTAAACTACTTGAATTTCTCTTGTTTTATGGGATTGGACATGCTTGAACATGCTTTCTTTTGGATTTAGTGATCTTGATTATCTTGTTCATTAATCTTCTTCTTCCTCATTACTCTTCTTTTCCTTCCTTATTTTTCCACTTCCATTATCTTTTTATTATTGGTTCCTTCCTTTGTCATATTGTGACAAAAAGGGGGAGAATTTTATCATGCTTGTGATATGTGGATTATGGTTGTAGATTATTTAAGGGGGAGTAAGATATGTGGTTTATTGTAATTTTTTTAAGGAGTAAGTAAGGGGGAGTATTGTTGGTATTGATGCATATTTATTTGACCAGTTTATAACTAGTGCATGATTCTTTATTGTGCGTATTATGCTTCTCTTATGTTAATGAAGTGTGTTTTGTCACAAATTTGACAAAGGGGGAGATTGTAAGTGTTATGTTTTCTAGCTCCTATGATTGTCAAATTTTGTAGTGCCAAAACCTCTTGGAATCTATGTCTTGTGTAGCTCATCTACATATTCAAGGTCATGCATCTCATGTACAAGAATAAAGGTCTTTACCTCAAGATCATATGTAAGATCAAGAGATATACAAGTTCAAGTTCAAAGTCAACACCAAGTGTTAGTTCAATCTTTCGAGCTTCAATAATTCAAGGTTTCAAAGCTTCATCCATGTCAAGTCAAAGTTCTTTACTTTGGTACTTAAAGCTCAAGATGAAATACAAGTTAAGTATCTTAAATTTAAGCTTCAAAACGTTTCAAATTCAAGCTTCAAAGAGTTACAAGTTCAAGCTTCAACACACTTCAGGATGTCATGCTTCATGTACGTCAAGAACAACTATCAACCGAAGTGAAAGAAGATTCAATGTTCACATATCGCTTATAAGGTATGAATGACCCTAGATAGACATAGGTTAGGTCATATTGATTACATACTTTAATTGGGTCACTTTATCGGTGTATAGACTGTTTTCTCGACTAGTCTTAGCCTATGTTCGACTAGTCCTAATACTGGCTCGACCAGTCTAAGAAATTCCTCGGCCGGTCTAAGATTTGTTACTTATTTTTAAGATTTTCTGTTAAATCGTCGACCAGTCCTGGAGACTACTCGACCAGTCGAGCAAGCTCGACTCAAAGTCCAACAACTAAATTAGGTCCCACACGACCAGTCGAGCAGGCGACTCGACCGGTCGTGCAGGCTCCTCAACTGGTAGTGGAAGCCACTCTACCAGTTGTGGAATGACCTTATTATATCGCGCCTAAATTTTTAAAAGTTAGTTGGTCCTTCGACCAGTCACACCGACCTCTAGGCCAATCAAGTGAGCAATTTCTACACTTATAAATAGAGCACGATTTTCAAAGTTTTTATTCAATTCAAGCAAAATCAAGACACCGTTCTGAGAGATAAGTTAGTGATATTCTTAAGCTATTTAGTGCTCATTTAATATTCTTTTTAATTAGCATTTTGTATTTGATTTTGTATTCTACATTCTAATCTTATTTGAAGAAGGGATTTTTATGTTCCCCCTTCTTGGAATCAAAATCAAATCAAGCTAGCCCAAAGTGATTTAATCTAAAACTCATTTAGAAATTAGAACCTTTTCGTAAGTGAGTGTAGACATTGAATATCAACATTGAACTTCTACTTCGAATCGATTCTACTGGGCTGCATTAAAGGAGAATATCCAGATAACACTACGCCAAAACAATGAAAAAATGACGGTCCAAAACCATCTCAAATAACAAAAAAGGACGGTCATGGAGTGTCGCATGGGCCGTCAAATTTTGACGTGTCATATTACTAAGGACGGTTGAAAATCGTCATTCTTATTGACAAAAAAAGTATGGTAATGGACCGTCTCTTATGAGCCTTCAAAGGATCGCTATTGACCGTCCTTTAAAAAGACGGTCATGGACCGTCCTTAAAAAGGACTATCATAGACCGTCTCTTATGAGCCTTCAAAGGACGGCCATGGACTATCCTTAAAAAGGACTGTCATGGACCATCTCTTATGAGTCTTCAAAGGATGACCATGGACCGTCCTTTAAAAGGACAGTCATGGACCGTCCTTAAAAAGGACTGTCATAGACCGTCTCTTATGAGCCTTCAAAGGACGGCCATGGACCATCCTTAAAAAGGACTATCATGGAGCGTCCCTTATGAGCCTTCAAAGCACATTTTCAAATTTGAGAGGGTCAATATACACCTGTTACAATATATTTCATCGTATTCTTCCTGATATACACCTGTTATATAATATATTTCATCATATTCATATTCATATCCATCTAAACCCAAACTACGTAAATCCAACATAAACTACATTCATCCAAACATAAACTACATCTATCCAAACACAAACAATCTTATCCACATTACATTCATCCACGCATAAATACATATAAGTTTAACATCATAAATTAAGAAAAAGGAAAAAAATCAGCAATAATTTTCTTTTTGTCTCTCATCTAAAAAAATATATTAAACCAACAAAACATTATAATTCAGAATCATGAAGAATTGCATAAACTTCTTCTAAAAAAGTGGGTACCTTTTAAAAATAAAACTGATCATTAAAATAAAACTAATACAAACAAATAATGCAAAAAAGTATTTCAATTCAAGTTAATAGAAACAACAACAAAAATTAAAGCTTTGTAAATAGGGGCATGTGTTAAAAGGGATACATTCTTGTTTATTGCCATGTGATTGGGCTACAATTCAAGTTAATAGAAACAACAAAAAAATTTAAAGCTTTGTAAAAAGGGGCTTGTGTTAAAAGGGATACATTCTTGTTTCTTGCCATGTGATTGGGCTACATTATTACTGCAATCGGGTTCGGGTTTAGGTTTGGGTTTTCAAGTTTAGGTTTAGGTTTAGGTTAGGGAGTTGAGTTTAGGATTAGGTGTAGGTCTAGGTTTAAGGATTTGAGAATACATTTAGGTTTTAGGTTTAGGTTTAGGTTTTAGGTTATAGGTTATAGGTTTAGGTTTACGTTTACGTTTACGTTTTAGGTTATAAGTTATAAGTTTAGGTTATAGGTTATAGGTTAAGGTTTAGGTTATAGGTTTTGGTTTAGGTTTAGGTTAAGGTTTAGGTTTTAGTTATAGGTTATAGTATATAGGTTATAGCTTTAGGGAATTGAGAACAGGTTAAGGTTAAGGTTTAGGTTTAGGAAATCGGGTCCGGGTTCAGGATCAGGATTAGGTTTGGGTTTTCAAGTTTAAGTTTAAGTTTAGGTTAGGGAGTTGAGATCAGGATTAGGTGTATGTATAGGTTTAAGGATTTGAGAATACATTTTGGTTCTAGGCTTAGGTTTAGGTTTTAGGCTTAGGTTTAGGTTATATCTTTAGGTTATAAGTGTAAGTTATAGGTTTAGGTTTAGTTTCGGATATAGGTTAAGGTTTAGGGAATTGAGAATAGGTTAAGGTTCAGGTTTGGGAAATCGGGTTCGGGTTCGGGATCGTGTATAGGTTTGGGTTTTCAAGTTTAGGTTAAGGTTTAGGTTAGAGAGTTGAGATTAGGATTTGGTGCAGGTTTAGGTTTAGGGATTTGGGAATACATTTAGGTTTTAGTTTTCGGTTTAGGTTATATGTTATAGGTTTAGATTTAGGTTTAGGTTAAGGTTTAGGTTTAGGTTTAGGTTTAGCTTACAGGCTATAGGTTTAGGGAATTCAGAATAGGTTAATGTTAAGGTTTAGGAAATCGAGTTTGGGTTCAGGATCGGGTTTAGGTATGGGTTTTCAATTTTAGGTTTAGGTTTAGGTTAGGGAGTTGAGATTAGGATTAGGTGTAGGTTCAGGTTTAGGTTAGGGAGTTGAGATTAGGATTAGGTGTAGGTTTAGGTTTAGGGATTTGAAAATACATTTAGGAATTAGGTTTAGATGTAGGTTATAGGTTTAGGTTTAGGTTTAGGTTAAGGTTTAGGTTATAAGCTATAGGTTTAGAGAATTGAGAATAGGTTAAGGTTTAGGTTTAGGAAATCTGGTACGGGTTCGGGATCTGGTTTAGGTTTGGGTTTTCAAGTTTAGGTTTAGGTTTAGGTTAGGGAGTTGAGATAAGGATTAGGTGTAGGTTTATGTCTAGGGATTTGTGAATACATTAGGTTTGAGAATTAGGTTTAGGTTATAGGTTATAGGTTTAAGTTTAGGTTTAGGTTTAGGTTTAGTTTTAGGTTAAAAGCTATAGGTTTAGGGAAATGAGAATAGGTTAAGGTTTAGGTTTAGGAAATCGGGTTCGGGTTCGAGATTGGGTTTAGGTTTGGGTTTTCAAGTTTACGTTTAAGGTAGGGAGTTAAGATTAGGATTAAGTGTAGGTTTAGGTTTAGGGATTTGAGAATACATTTTGGTTTTAGGTTTAGGTTTAGGTTATAGGTTATAGGTTTAGGTTTAGGATTAAGTTAAGGTTTAGGTTTAGGTTTAGGTTTAGGTTATAAGCTATAGGTTTAGGGAATTGAGAATAGGCTAAGGTTTAGGTTTAGGAAATTGGATTCGGGTTCGGGATCGGGTTTAGGATTGGATTTTCATGTTTGGTTTAGGTTTTGGTTAGGGTGTTGAGATTATGATTAGGTGTAGGTTTAGGTTTAGGGATTTGAGAATACATTAGGTTTTAGGTTTAGGTTTAGGTTCAGGTTTTGGTTATAGGTTTGGGTTTAGGTTTAGGTTTAGGTTTAGGTTATAAGCTATTGGTTTAGGGAATTGAGAATAGGTTAAGGTTTAGGTCTTGGAAATCGGGTTTGGGTTCAGGATAGAGTTTATGTTTGGGTTTACAAGTTTTGGTTTAGGATTAGGTTAGGGAGTTGAGATAAGGATTACGTGTAGGTTTATGTCTAGGGATTTGAGAATACATTAGGTTTGAGATTTAGGTTTTGGTTATATGTTATAGGTTTAGGTTTAGGTTTAGTTTTAGGTTTAGGTTTAGGTTATAAGCTATAGGTTTAGGGAAATGAGAATAGGTTAAGGTTTAGGTTTAGGAAATCGGGTTCGTGTTCGAGATCGGGTTTACGTTTGGGTTTTCAAGTTTATGTTTAGGATAGGGAGTTGAGATTCGGATTCAGTGTATGTTTAGGTATAGGGATTTGAGAATACATTTTGGTTTTAGGTTTAGGTTTAGGTTATAGGTTATAGATTTAGGTTTAGGTTTATGTTAAGATTTAGGTTTAGGTTTAGGTTTAGGTTATAAGCTATTAGTTTAGGGAATTGGGAATAGGTAAAGGTTTAGGTTTAGGAAATCGGGTTTGGGTACAGGATTGGGTTTAGGTTTCGGTTTTGAAGTTTAGGTTTAGGTTTAGGTTAGGGAATCGAGATTTGGATTTGGTGTAGGTTTAGGTTTAGGGATTTGAGAATACATTAGGTTTTAGGTTTAGGTTTAGGTTCAGGTTTTGGTTATAGGTTTAGGTATAGGTTTAGGTTTAGGTTTAGGTTATAAGCTATAGGTTTAGGGAATTGAGAATAGGTTAAGGTTTAGGTTTTAGAAATCGGGTTCGGGTTCAAGATTGGGTTTAGGTTTGAGTTTTCAAGTTTAGGTTTGGGTTTTGTTTAGGGAGTTGAGATTAGGATTAGGTGTAGGTTTAGGTTTAGGGATTTGAGAATACATTAGGTTTTAGGTTTAGGTTTAGGTTTAGGTTGTAAGCTAAAGGTTTAGGTAATTGAGAATAGGTTAAGGTTTTGGTTCAGGAAATCAGGTTCGGGATCGGGTTTAGGTTTGGGTTTTCAATTTTAGTTTTCGGTTTAGGTTAGGGAGTTAAGATTAGGATTAGGTGTAGGTTTATGTTTAGGGATTTGAAAATACATTTAGGTTTTAGGTTTAGGTGCAGGTTATAGGTTATAGGTTTAGGTTTAGGTTTAGGTTAAGGTTTAGGTTATAAGCTATAGGTTTAGGGAATTGAGAATAGGTTAAGGTTTAGGTTTAGGAAATCTGGTACGGGTTCGGGATCGGGTTTAGGTTTGGGTTTTCAAGTTTAAGTTTTGGTTTATAATAGGGAGTTGAGATAAGGATTAGGTGTATGTTTATGTCTAGGGATTTGTGAATACATTAGGTTTGAGATTTAGGTTTAGGTTATAGGTTATAGGTTTAAGTTTATGTTTATGTTTAGGTTTAGTTTTAGGATAAAAGCTATAGGTTTAGGGGAATGAGAATAGGTTAAGGTTTAGGTTTAGGAAATCGGGTTTGGGTTCGAGATCGGGTTTAGGTTTGGGTTTTCAAGTTTACGTTTAGGTTAGGGAGTTAAGATTAGGATTATGTGTAGGTTTAGGTTTAGGGATTTGAGAATACATTTTGGTTTTAGGTTTAAGTTTTGGTTATAGGTTATAGGTTTAGGTTTAGGATTAGGTTAAGGTTTAGGTTTAGGTTTAGGTTTAGGTTATAAGCTATAGGTTTAGGTTTTGGTTAGGGTGTTGAGATTATGATTAGGTGTAGGTTTAGGTCTAGGGATTTGAGAATACATTAGGCTTTAGGTTTAGGTTTAGGTTCAGGTTTTGGCTGTAGGGTTGGGTTTAGGTTTAGGTTTAGGTTCAGGTTATAAGATATCGGTTTAGGGAATTGAGAATAGGTTAAGGTTTAGGTTTTGGAAATCGGGTTCGTGTTCGGGATCGAGTTTATGTTTGAATTTTCAAGTTTTGGTTTAGGTTTAGGCTAGGGAGTTGAGATAAGGATTACGTGTTGGTTTATGTCTAGGGATTTGAGAATACATTAGGTTTGAGATTTAGGTTTAGGTTATATGTTATAGGTTTAGGTTTAGGTTTAGGTTTATGTTATAAGCTATAGGTTTAGGGAAATGAGAATAGGTTAAGGTTTTGGTTTAGGAAATGGGGTTCCTGTTCGAGATCGGGTTACGTTTGGGTTTTCAAGTTTATGTTTAGGTTAGGGAGTTGAGATTAGGATTAGGTGTAGGTTTAGGTATAGGGATTTGAGAATACATTTTGGTTTTAGGTTTAGGTTTAGGTTTTAGGTTATAGGTTTAGGTTTAGGTTTAGGTTTAGGTTATAAGCTATAGGTTTAAGGAATTGAGAATAGGTAAAGGTTTAGGTTTAGGAAATCGGGTTCGGGTACGAGATCGAGTTTAGGTTTGGGTTTTGAAGTTTAGGTTTAGGTTTAGGTTAGGGAGTTGAGATTTGTATTTGGTGTAGGTTTAGGTTTAGGGATTTGAGAATACATTAGGTTTTAGGTTTAGGTTTAGGTTCAGGTTTTGGTTATAGGTTTAGGTTTAGGTTCAGGTATAGGTTTCGGTTTAGGTTTAGGTTATAAGCTATAGGTTTAGGGAATTGAGAATAGGTTAAGGTTTAGGTTTTGGAAATCGGGTTCGGGTTCAGGATTGCGTTTAGGTTTGAGTATTCAAGTTTAGGTTTAGGTTTTGTTTAGGGAATTGAGATTAGGATTAGGTGTAGGTTTACATTTAGGGATTTGAGAATACATTAGGTTTTAGGTTTAGGTTTAAGCTATAGGTTATAGGTTTAGGTTTAGGCTTAGGTTAAGGTTTAGGTTCAGGTTATAAGCTAAAGGTTTAGGGAATTGAGAATAGGTTAAGGTTTTGGTTCAGGATCTCAGGTTCGGGATCGGGTTTAGGTTTGGGTTTTCAACTTTATATTTTGGTTTAGGTTAGGGAGTAGAGACTAGGATTAGGTGTAGGTTTAGGTTTAGACATTTGAGAATACATTTTGGTTTATGCTAAGATTTAGGTTATAAGTTATAGGTTTTGTTTTGGGTTTAGGTTTAGGTCGAGGTTTAGGTTTAGGTTATATGCTATAGGTTTGGGGACTTGAGAATAGGTTAAGGTTTAGGTTTATGAAATCGGGTTCGGGTTCGGGATCGAGTTTAGGTTTAGGTTTTCAAGTTTTGGTTTAGGTTTAGGTTAGGGAGTTGTGATTAGGATTAGGTGTAGTTTTAGGTTTAGGGATTTAAGAATACATTAGGTTTTAGGTTTAGGTTTAGGTTATAGGGTATAGGTTTAGGTTTAGGTTATAGGCTATAGATTTTGGGAATTGAGAATAGGTTAAGGTTTTGGTTTACGAAAACGGGTTCGGGTTCGAGATCGCGTTTAGGTTTGGGATTTCAAGTTTAGGTTTATGTTAAGGTTATGAAGTTGAGATTAGGATTCTTTGTAGGTTTAGGTTTAAGGATTTGAGAATACATTTCGGTTTTGGTTTAGGTTTTGGTTTTACGCATAGGTTTACGTTATAGGTTTAGGTTATAAGTGCAGGTTCTAGGTTTAACTTTATTTTAAGTTATAGGTTAAGGTTTAGGGAATTGAGAATAGGTTAAGGTTTAGAATTGGAAAATCGGGTTCGAGTTCAGTATCCGGTTTAGGTTTGGGTTTTCTAGTTTAGGTTTAGGTTTAGGTTTGGGAGTTGAGATTAGGATTAGTTGTAGGTTTAGGTTTAGGGATTTGAGAATACATTTAGGTTTTAGGTTTAGGTTTAGGTTATAGGTTTAGGTTTAGGTTTAGGTTAAGGTTTAGGTATAGGTTTAGGTTTAGGTTATAAGCTATAGGTTTAGGGAATTGATAATAGATTAATGTTTAGTTTTTGGAAATCGGGTTCGGGTTCGAGATCGAGTTTAGGTTTGGGTTTTCAAGTTTAAGCGTAGATTTAAGAATTTTATAATACATTTAGGTTTTATGTTTAGGTTTAGGTTGTAGGTTATAGGTTTAGGTTTAGGTTTAGGTTTAGGTTTAGGTTTAAGTTTAGGTTATAAGCTATAGGTTTAGGGAATTGAGAATAGGTTAAGGTTTAGGTTTAGGAAATCGGGTTCAGGTTCGTGATTGGGTTTAGGTTTGTGTTTTCAAGTTTAGGTTTAGGTTTAGGTTAGGGAGTTGAGATTAGGATTAGGTGCGGGTTTAGGTTTTGGGATTCCTTTAGGTTTAGGTTTAGGTTATAGGTTATAGGTTTAGGTTTAGGTTTAGGTTTAGGTCGAGGTTTAGGTTATAAGCTATATGTTTAGCGAATTGAGAATAGGTTAAGGTTTAGGTTTAGGAAATCAGGTTCGGGTTCGGGACCGGGTTTTGGTTTGGGTTTTCAAGTTTAGGTTTAGGTTTAGGTTAGGGAGTTGAGATTAGGATTAGGTGTATGTTTAGGTTTAGGGATTTGAGAGTACATTAGGTTTTAGGTTTAGGTTTAGGTTCAGGTTTTAGGTTGTAGGTTTAGGTTTAGGTTTAGGTTATATGCTATGTTTAGGGAATTGAGAATAGGATAAGGTTTAGGTTTGGGAAATCAGGTTCAGGTTCGGGATCGGGTTTCGGTTTGAGTTTTCAAGTTTAGGTTTAGGTTTCGGTTAGGGTGTTGAGATTTGGATTAGGTGTAGGTTTAGGTTCAGGGATTTGAGAATACATTAGGTTTTAGGTTTAGGTTTAGGCTATAGGTTATAGGTTTAGGTTTAGGTTTAGGTTAAGGTTTAGGTTTAAGTTATAAGCTAAAGGTTTAGGGAATTGAGAATTGGTGAAGGTTTAGGTTCAGGAAGTCAGGTTTGGGATCGGGTTTAGGTTTGGGTTTTCCACTTTAGGTTTTTGTTTAGGTTAGGGTGTTGAGATTAGGATTAGGTGTAGGTTTAGGTTTAGAGATTTGAGAATACATTTAGGTTTTATGTTAAGATTTAGGTTATAGGTTATAGGTTTAGGTTTAGGTTTAGGTTTAGGTTTAGGTTTAGGTCAAGGTTTAGGTTTAGGTTATAAGCTGTTAGTTTTGGGACTTGAGAATAGGTTAAGGTTTTGGTTTATGAAATCAGATTCGGTTTCGAGATCGGGTTTAGGTTTGGGTTTTCAAGTTTTGGTTATGGTTTAGTTTAGGTAGTTGTGATTAGGATTAGGTGTAGGTTTAGGTTTCAGGATTTGAGAATACATTAGGTTTTAGGTTTAGGTTTAGGTTATGGGTTGTAGGTTTAGGTTTAGGTTATAAGCTATAGATTTAGGGAATTGAGAATAGGTTAAGGTTTAGGTTTACGAAAACGGGTTCGGGTTCGAGATCACGTTAAGGTTTGGGATTTCAAGCTTAGGTTTAAGTTAAGGTTTGGAAGTTGAGATTAGGATTCGGTGTAGGTTTAGGTTTAAGGATTTGAGAATACATGTCGGTTTTTGGTTTAGGTTTTGGATTTAGGCATAGGTTTAGGTTATAGGTTTAGGTTATAAGTGCAGGTTCTTGGTTTAAGTTTATTTTAGGTTATAGGTTAAGGTTTAGGGAATTGAGAATAGGTTAAGGTTTAGGATTAGAAAATCGGGTTCAAGTTCGGGATCGGTTTTAGGTTTGTGTTTTCCAATTTAGGTTTAGGTTTAGGTTAGGGAGTTGAGATTAGGATTAGTTGAAGGTTTAGGTTTAGGGATTTGAGAATACATTTAGGTTTTAGGTTTAGGTTTAAGTTATAGGTTTTGGTTTAGGTTTAGGTTAAGGTTTAGGTATAGGTTTAGGTTTAGGTTATAAGCTATAGGTTTAGGAAATTGAGAATAGAATAATGATTAGGTTTAGGAAATCGGGTTCAGGTTCGGGATCGGGTTTAGGTTTGGGTTTTCTAGTTTAGATTTAGGTTTAGGTTAGGGAGTTGAGATTAGGATTAGGTGTAGGTTTAGGTTTAGGGATTTGAGAATACATTAGGTTTTAGGTTAAGGTTTAGGTTACAGGTTTAAGGTTTAGGTTTAGGTTTAGGTTAAGTTTAGGTTTAGGTTATAAGCTAAAGGTTTAGGGAATTGAGAATAGGTTAAGATTTAGGTTTAGGAAATCAGGTTCGGGATTGGGTTTAGGTTTGGGTTTTCAAGTTTAGGTTTAGGTTTCGGTTGGGGAGTTGAGATTAGGATTAGGTGTAGGTTTAGGTTTAGGGATTTAAGAATACATTTGGGTTTTAGGTTTTGGTAATATGTTATAGGTTATAGGTTTAAGTTTAGGTTTAGTTTTAGTGTTTGGTTTAGGTTATAAGCTATAGGTTTAGGGAATTGAGAATTGAATAAGGTTTAGGTTTAGGAAATCGGGTTCGGGTTCGGGATCGGGTTTAGGTTTGGGTTTTCTAGTTTAGGCTTAGGTTTAGCTTAGGGAGTTGAGATTAGGATTAGGTGTAGGTTTTGGTTTTGGGATTTGGGAATGCATTTAGGTTTTAGGTTTAGGTTTAGGTTTTAGGTTATAGGTTTAGGTTTCGGTTTAGGTTTAGGTCAAGGTTTAGATTTAGGTTATAACATATAGGTTTAGAGAATTAAGAATAGGTTAATGTTTAGGTTTAGGAAATCAGGTTCGGGTTTGGGATAGGGTTTAGGTTTGGGTTTTCAAGTTTAAGTTTAAGTTTAGGTTAGGGAGTTGTGAATAGGATTAGGTGTAGGTTTAGGTTATGAGCTATATGTTTAGGGAATTGAGAAAAGGTTAAGCTTTCGGTTTAGTAGATCAGGTTCGGGTTCGAGATGGCTTTTAGGATTGGGCTTTCAAGTTTAGGTTTAAGTTTTGGTTAGGAAGTTGAGATTATGATTAGGTGTAGGTTTAGGTTTAAGGATTTTAGAATACATTTCAGTTTTAGGTTTAGGTTTAGATTTTAGGCTTGGGTATAGGTTATTGGTTTAGGTTATAAGTGCAAGTTATAGGTTTAGGTTTACGTTATGTTATAGGTTAAGGTTTAGGGAATTGAGAATAGGTTAAGGTTTAGGTTTAGGAAATCCGGTTCGGGTTCACGATCGGGTTTAGGTTTGGATTTTCTAGTTTAGGTTAGGGAGTTGAGATTAGGATTTGGTGTCGTTTTAGGTTTAGAGATTTGTGAATACATTTAGGTTTTAGGTTTAGGTTTAGGTTATAGGTTATAGGTTTAGGTTTAGGTTAAGGTTTAGGTTTCGGTTTAGGTTTAGGTTATAAGCCGTAGGTTTAGGAAATTGAGAATAGGTTAATGTTTAGGTTTAGGAAATCGGGTTCGGATTCGAGATCGGGTTTTGGTTTGGGTTTTTAAGTGTAAGTCTAGGTTTAGGTTAGGGAGTTAAGATTAGGATTAGTTATAGGTTTAAGTTTAGGGATTTGAGAATACATTTAGGTTTTAGGTTTAGGTTTAGGTTATAAGTTATAGGTTCAGGCTTAGGTTTAGGTTAAGGGTTAGGTTTAGGTTTAGGTTTAGATTATAAACTCTAGGTTTTGGGAGTTGAGAATTAGTTAAGGTTTAGGTTTAGGAAATCGGGTTCGGGTTCGGAATCGGGTTTTTGTTTAGGTTTTCAAGTTTAGGTTTAGGATTAGGTTAGGGAGTTGAGATTAGGATTAGGTGTGGGTTTAGGTTTTGGGATTTGATAATACATTAGGTTTTAGGTTTAAGTTTAGGTTATAGGTTATAGGTTTAGGTTTAGGTTTAGGTTATAAGCTATAGGTTTAGGGAATTGCGAATAGGTTAATGTTTAGGTTCTGGAAATGGGGTTCGGGTTCGGGATCGGGTTTAGGTTTGGGTTCTCAAGTTTAGGTTTAGGTTTCGATTAGGGAGTTGAGATTAGGATTAGGTGTAGCTTTAGGTTTAGGGATTTGAGAATACATTAGGTTTTAGGTTTAGGTTTAGGTTATAGGTTATATGTTTAAGTTTAGGTTTAGGTTTAGGTATAGGTTTAGGTAATAAGCTATAGGTTTAGGGAATTGAGAATAGGTTAAGGTTTAGGTTTAGGAATCCGTGTTCCGGATCGGGTTTAGGTTTGGGTTTTCAAGTTTAGGATTAGGTTTAGGTTAGCGAGTTCAAATTAGGATTAGGTGATGGTTTAGGTTTAGGGATTTCAGAATACATTTAGGTTTTAGGTTTAGGTAATAGGTTATAGGTTATAGGTTTAGGTTTAGGTTTAATTTTAAGGTTAGGTTTAGGTTATATGCTATAGGTTTAGGGTATTGAGAATAGGTTAAGGTTTAGGTTTAGGAAATCGGGTTCGGGTTCGAGATCGAGTTTAGGTTTGGGTTTTCAAGTTTAGGTTTAGGTTTAGGTTAGGGAGTTCAGATTAGGATTAGGTGTAGGTTTAGGTTTAGGGATTTGAGAATACATTCAGGATTTAGGTTTAGGTTTAGGTTATAGGGTATATGTTTAGGTTTAAGTTATAAGCTATAGGTTTATGGAATTGAGAATAGGTTAAGGTTTAGGTTTAAGAAATCGGGTTCGTGTTCGAGATCGCATTTAGGTTTGGGTTTTCACGTATAGGTTTAAGTTTAGGTTAAGGAAGTTAAGATTAGGATTAGGTGTATGTTTAGGTTTATGGATTTGAGAATACATTTCTGTTTTAGGTCTATGTTTAGGTTTTAGGCTTAGGTATATGTTATTGGTTTAGGTTATAAGTGCAGGTTAAGGTTTAGGGAATTGAGAATCGGTTAAGGTTTAGGTTTAGGAAATCGTGTTCGGGTTCCGGATCAGGTTTAGGTTTCTGTTTTCTAATTTAGGTTTAGGTTTTTGTTAAGGAGTTGAGATTAGGATTAGGTGTATGTTTAGGTTTAGGGATTTGAGAATACATTTAGGTTTTAGGTTTAGGTTTAGGTTATAGGTTATAGGTATAGGTTTAGGTTTAGGTTAAGGTTTAGGTTTAGGTTTAGGTTTAGGTTATAAGCTACAGGTTTAGGGATTTGAGAATAGGTTAATGTTTAGGTTTAGGAAATCAGGTTCGGCTTCGAGGTCGGGTTTAGGTTTGGGTTTTGAAGTTTAAGTTTAGGTTTAGGTTAGGGAGTTATGATTAGGATTAGGTGTAGGTTTAGGTTTAAGAATTTGAGAATACATTTAGGTTTTTGGTTTAGGTTTAGGTTATAAGATATAGGTTTAGGGATAGGTTTAGGTTAAGGTTTAGGTTTAGGTTTAGGTTTAGGTTATGATCTATAGGTTTAGGGAATTGAGAATAGGTTAAGGTTTATGTTTAGGAAATCGGGTTCTGGTTCAGGATCGGGTTTAGGTTTGGGTTTTCAAGTTTAGGTTAGGGAGTTGAGATTAGGATTTGGTCTGGGTTTAGGTTTTGGGATTTGAGAATACATTAGGTTTTAGGTTTAGGTTTAGGTTATAGTCTATAGGTTTAGGTTTAGGTTTAGGTTTAGGTTTCAGTTTAGGTTATAAGCTATAGGTTTAGGGAATTGAGAATAGGTTAAGGTTTAGGTTTACGAAATCGGGTTCGGGTTCGGGATTGGGTTTAGGTTTGGGTTTTCAAGTTTAGGTTTAGGATATGGTTAGGGAGTTGAGATTAGGTTGAGGTGTTGGTTTAGGTTTAGGGATTTGAGAATACATTAGGTTTTAGGTTTAGGTTTATCTTATAGGGTATTAGTTTAGGTTTAGGTTTTAAGCTATAGGTTTAGGGATTTGAGAATAGGTTAAGGTTTAGGTTTAGGAAATCGTGTTCAGGTTTGGGATCGGGTTTAGGTTTGGGTTTTCAAGCTTAGGTTTAGGTTTAGGTTAGGGAGTTGTGATTAGGATTTGGTGTAGGATTAGATTTAGTGATTTGGGAATACATTAGGTTTTAGGTTTATTTTATAGGGTATAGGTTTAGCTTTAGGTTATAAGCAATAGGTTTAGGGAATTGAGAATAGGTTAAGGTTTAGGTATAGGAAGTTGGGTTCGGGTTCGAGATCGCGTTCAGGTTTGGGTTTTCAAGTTTGGGTTTTTGTTTAGGTTAGGAAGTTGAAATTTGGGTTAGGTGTAGGTTTAGGTTTAAGGATTTGAGAATACATTTCGGTTTTAGGTTTGGGCTTTGGTTATATGGTTTAGGTTTAGGTTATTAGTGCAGGTTATAGGTTTAAGTTTAGATTAGGTTATAGGTTAAGGTTTAGGGAATTGAGAATAGGTTAAGGTTTTGGTTTAGGAAATCGGGTTCGAGTTCGGGATCGGGTTTAGGTTTTGGTTTAGGTTTAGGTTAGGGAGTTGAGATTAGGATTAGGTGTAGGTGTAGGTTTAGGGATTTGAGAGTACATTAGGTTTTAGGTTTACGTTTAGGTTATAGGTTATCGGTTTAGGTTTAGGTTTAGGTTAAGATTTAGGTTATAAGCTATGGGTTTAGGGAATTAAGAATAGGTTAATGTTTAGGTTTTGGAAATCAAGTTCGGGTTCGGGATCGAGTTTCGGTTTGGTTTTTCATGTTTAGGTTTAGGTTTAGGTTAGGGAGTTGAGATTAGGATTAGGTTTAGGTTTAGTTTAGGGAGTTGAGATTAGGATTAGGTGCAGGTTTATGTTTAGGGATTTGAGAATACAATAGGTTTTATGCTTGGGTTTAGGTTACAGGTTATAGGTTTCAGTTTAGGTTTAGGTTAAGGTTTAGGTTTAGGTTATAAGCCATAGGTTTAGGGAATTGAGAATAGGTTAAGGTTTAGGTTTAGGAAATCGGGTTCGGGATCGGGTTTAGGTTTGGGTTTTTAAGTTTAGGTTTTAGTTTAGGTTAGGGAGTTTAGATTAGGATTAGGTGTATGTTTAGGTCTAGGGATTTAAAAATACATTTAGGTTTTAGGTTTAGGTAATAGGTTATAGGTTATAGGTTTAGGTTTAGGTTTAGTTTTAGGGTTAGGTTTAGGTTATAAGCTATAGGTTCCGGGAATTGAGAATATGTTAAGGTTTAGGTTTAGGAAATTGGGTTCGGGTTCGGGATCTGGTTTAGGTTTGGGTTTTCAAGTTTAGGTTTAGGTTTAAGTTAGGGAGTTCAAATTAGGATTATGTGTAGGTTTAGGTTTAGGGATTTGAGAATACATTTAGGTTTTAGGTTTAGATTTAGGTTATAGGTTATAGGTTTAGGTTTAGGTTTAGGTTTAGGTCAAGGTTTATGTTTAGGTTATAAGCTATAGGTTTAGGGAATTGAGAATAGGTTAAGGTTTAGGTTTAGGAAATCGGGTTCGGGTTCGCGAACGGGTTTAGGTTTGGGTTTTCAAGTTTAGGTTTAGGTTTAGGTAGGGAGTTGAGATTAGGATTAGCTGTAGGTTTAAGTTTAGGGATTTGAGAATACATTAGGTTTTAGGTTTAGGTTAAGGTTATAGGGTATAGGTTTAGGTTTAGGTTTTAGGCTATAGGTTTAGGGAATTGGGAATAGGTTAAGGTTTAGGTTTAGGAAATCGGGTTCAGGTTCGGGATCGGGTTTAGGTTTTTGTTTTCAAGTTTATGTTTAGGTTTAGGTTAGGGAGTTCTGATTAAGATTCGGTGCAGGATTAGGTTTAGTGATTTGGGAATACATTAGGTTTTAGGTTTAGGTTTAGGTTATAAGCTATAGGTTTTGGGAATTGAGAATAGGTTATGGTTTAGGTATGGGAAATCGGGTTGGGGTTCGAGATCGTGTTCAAGTTTGGGTTTAAGTTTAGGTTAGGAAGTTGAGATTATGGTTAGGGTTAGGTTTAGGTTTAGGGATTTGAGAATACATTTAGGTTTTAATTTTAGATTTAGGTTATAGGTTATAGGTTTAGGTTTAGGTTTAGGTAAAGCTTTAGGTTTAAGTTTGGGTTTAGGTTATAACCTATAGGTTTAGGGAATTGAGAATAGGTTAATGTTTAGGTTTAGGAAATCGGGTTCGGGTTCAGGATCGGGTTTAGGTTTGGGTTTTCAAGTTTAAGTTTAGGTTTAGGTTAGGGAGTTGAGATTAGGATTAGGTGTATGTTTAGGTTTAAGAATTTGAGAATACATTTAGGTTTTAGGTTTAGGCTTATGTTAAGGTTTAGGTTTAGGTTTAGGTTTAGGTTATATGCTATAGGTTTATGGAATTGAGAATCTGTTAAGGTTTAGGTTTAGGAAATGGGGTTCAGGTTTGGGATCAAGTTAAGATTTGGGTTTTCAAGCTTAGGTTTAGGTTTAGGTTAGGGAGTTAAGATTAGGATTAGGTGTAGGTTTAGGTTTAGGGATTTAAGGATACATTAGCTTTTACGTTTAGGTTTAGGTTATACGTTATAGGTTTAGGTTTAGGTTTAGGTTTTGGTTTCGGTTTAGGTTATAAGATATAGGTTTAGGGAATTAAGAATAGGTTAAGGTTTAGGTTTAGGAAATCGGGTTCGGTTTCGGATTTGGGT
Organism: Magnolia sinica; assembly: GCF_029962835.1. NCBI lineage: Eukaryota > Viridiplantae > Streptophyta > Magnoliopsida > Magnoliales > Magnoliaceae > Magnolia > Magnolia sinica. The sequence goes on from NC_080579.1 coordinate 58,797,296, forward strand.
TTACGTTTGGGTTTTCAAGTTTAGGTTTAGGTTTAGGTTGGGGATTTGAGATTAGGATTAGGTATAGGTTTAGGTTTAGGGATTTGAGAATACACTTGGTTTTAGGTTTAGGTTTAGGTCATGGGTTATTGGTTTAGGTTTAGGTTTAGGTTAAGGTTTATATTATAAGCTATAGTTTTAGGGAATTGAGAATAGGTTAATGTTTAGGTTTAGGAAATCGGGTTTGTGTTCGGGATAGGGTTTAGGTTTGGGTTTTCAAGTTTAGGTTTAGGTTTAGATTAGGGGGTTGAGATTAGGATTAGGTGTAGGTTTAGGTTTTGGGATTTGAGAATATATTTTGGTTTTAGGTTTAGGTTATAGGTTATAGGTTATAGGTTTAGGTTTAGGTTTATTTTACGCTAAAGGTTTACGTTTCGGTTTGGGTTAATTGCTATAGGTTTAGGGAATTGAGAATACATTAAGGTTTAGGTTTAGGAAATCAGGTTTGGGTTCGGGATCGGGTTTTGGTTTGGGTTTTCAAGTTTAGGTTTAGGTTTAGGTTAGGGAGTTCAGATTAGGATTAGGTGTAGGTTTAGGTTTGGGGATTTAAGAGTACATTAAGTGTTAGCTTTAGGTTTCGGTTATAGGTTATAGGTTTAGGTTCAGGTTTCACTTTAGGTTATAAGCTATAGGTTTAGGGAATTGAGAATAGGTTAAGGTTTATGTTTAGGAAATCGGGTTCGGGTTCGGGATCGGGTTTAGGTTTGGGTTTTCAAGTTTAGGTTCAGGTTTAGGCTAGGGAGTTGAGATTCAGATTAGGTGTAGGTTTATGTTTAGGGATTTGAGAATACATTAGGTTTTAGGTTTAGGTTTAGGTCATAGGTTATAGGTTTAGGTTTAGGTTTAGGTTATGGTTTAGGTTGTAAGCTATAGGTTTAGGGAATTGAGAATAGGTTAAGGTTTAGGTTTTGAAAATCGGGTTTGGGTTCGGGTTTGGGATCGGTTTTTGGTTTCGATTTTCAAGTTTAGGTTTAGGTTTAGGTTAGGGAGTTCAGATTTGGATTAGGTGATGGTTTAGGTTTAGGGATTTAAGAATACATTTAGGTTTTAGCTTTAGATAATAGGTTATAGGCTATAGGTTTAGGTTTAGGTTTAGTTTTAGGGTTAGGTTTAAGTTATAAGCTATAGGTTTAGGGAATTGTGAATAGGTTAAGGTTTAGGTTTAGGAAATTGAGTTCGGATTCGGGATCGGGTTTAGGAAGTAGAGATTAGGATTAGGTGTAGGTTTAGGTTTAAGGATTTGAGAATACATTTCGGTTTTAGGTTTAGGTTTTGGTTTTAAGCTTAGGTATAGGTTATTGGTTTAGGTTATAAGTGCGGGTTATAGGTTTAGGTGTAGGTTAGGTTATAGTTTAAGGTTTAGGGAATTGAGAATAAGTTAAGGTTTAGGTTTAGGAAATCGGGTTCGGGTTCGGGATCGGGTTTAGGTTTGGGTTTTCCAGTTTAGGCTTAGGTTTATATTAGGGAGTTGAGATTAGGATTAGGTGTAGGTTTAGGTTTAGGGATTTGAGAATACATTTAGGCTTTAGGTTTAGGTTATACGTTATAGGTTTAGGTTTAGGTTAAGGATTAGGTTCAGGTTTAGGTTTAGGTTATGAGCTATAGGTTTACGGAATCCAAAATAGGTTAATGTTTAGGTTTAGGAAATCGGATTCGGGTTCGAGATCATTGTTAGGTCTGGGTTTTCAAGATTAAGTTTAGGTTTAGGTTTCGGAGTTGAGATTAGGATTAGGTGTAGGTTTAGGTTTAAGAATTTGAGAATACATTTAGGTTTTAGGTTTAGGTATAGGTTATAAGTTATAGGTTTAGGTTTAGGTTTAGGTTAAGGTTTAGGTTTACTTTAGGTTTAGGTTATAAGCTATAGGTTTAGGGAATTGAGAATAGGTTAAGGTTTAGGTTTAGGAAATCGGGTTCGGGTTCGGGATCGGGTTTAGTTTTGGGTTTTCAAGTTTAGGTTTTGGTTTAGGTTAGGGAGTTAAGATTAGGATTAAGTGTGGGTTTCGGTTTTGGGATTTGAGAATACATTAGGTTTTTGGCTTAGGTTTAGGTTTAGGTTTCTGTTTAGGATTTAAACTATAGATTTAGGGAATTGAGAATAGGTTAAGGTTTAGGTTTAGGAAATCAGATTCATGTTCGAGATCGGGTTTAGGTTTGGGTTTTCAAGTTTAGGTTTAGGTTAAGGTTAGGGAGTTGAGATTAGGATTAGGTGTAGGTTTAGGTTTAGGGATTTGAGAATACATTAATACATTAGGTTTTAGGTTTAGGTTTAGGTTGCCGGTTATAGGTTTAGGTTTAGGTTTAGGTTAAGGTTTAAGTTATAAGCTATAGGTTTAGGGAATTGAGAATAGGTTAATGTTTAGGTTTAGGAAATCGGGTTCGGGTTCTAGATCGGGTTTCGGTTTGGGTTTTCAAGTTTAGGTTTAGGTTTAGGTTAGGGAGTTGAGATTAGTATTAGTTGTATGTTTAGGTTTAGGGATTTGAGAATGTATTAGGTTTTAGGTTTAGGTTTAGGTTATAGGTTATAGGTTTAGGTTTAGGTTTAGGTTAAGGTTTAGGTTCAAGTTATAAGCTATAAGTTTAGGGAATTGAGAATAGGTTAAGGTTTAGGTTTAGGAAATCGTGTTTGGGATTGGGTTTAGGTTTGGATTTTCAAGTTTATGTTTAGGTTTAGGTTAGGGTGTTTAGATTAGGATTAGGTGCGGGTTTAGGTTTTGGGATTTGAGAATACATTTCGGTTTTAGGTTTGGGTTTTGGTTATATGGCTTAGGTTTAGGTTATAGGTTTATGTTATAAGTGCAGGTTATAGGTTTAGGTTTAGGTTAGGTTATAGGTTAAGGTTTAGGGAATTGAGATTAGGTTAAGGTTTAGGTTTAGGAAATCGGGTTCGGGTTCGAGATCGGGTTTAGGTTTGGGTTTTCCAGTTTTGGTTTAGGTTTAGGTTAGGGAGTTGAGATTCGGATTAGGTGTAGGTTTAGGATTAGGGATTTGAGAATACATTAAGGTTTTAGGCTTAGGTTTAGGTTATCGGTTATAGGTTTAGGTTTAGGTTTAGGTAAAGGTTTAGTTTTAGGTTTAGGTTTAGGTTATAAGCTATAGGTTTAGTGAACTGAGAATAGGATAATGTTTAGGTTTAGGAAATCGGGTTCGGGTTCGAGTTCGGCTTTAGGTTTGGGTTTTCAAGTTTAAGTTTAGGTTTAGGTTAGGGAGTTGAGATTAGGATTAGGTGTAGGTTTAGGTTTAAGAATTTGAGAATACATTTAGGCTTTTGGTTTAGGTTTAGGTTATAGGTTACAGGTTTAGGTTTAGGTTTAGGTTAAGGTTTAGGTTTAAGATCAGGTTTAAGTTTAGGATCAGGTTTAAGTTATAAGCTATAGGTTTTGGGAATTGAGATTAGGTTAAGGTTTAGGTTTAGAAAATCGTGTTCGGGTTCCAGATCAGGTTTAGGTTTGGGTTTTCAAGTTTAGGTTTAGGTTTAGGTTAGGTAGTTGAGATTAGGGTTAGGAGTGGGTTTAGGTTTAGGGATTTGAGAATACAATAGGTTTAAGGTTTAAGTTTTGGTTATAGGTTATAGGTTTTGTTTTAGGTTTAGGTTTAGGTTTCGGTTTAGGTTATAAGCTATAGGTTTACGAAATTGAGAATAGGTTAAGGTTTAGGTTTAGGAAATTGGGTTCGGGTTCGGGATTGGGTTTAGGTTTGGGTTTTTAAGTTTATGTTTAGGTTTAGGTTAGGGAGTTGAGATTAGGATTAGGTGTAGGTTTATGTTTAGGGATTTGATAATACATTATGTTTTAGGTTTAGGTTTAGGTTATAGGTTATAGGTTTAGGTTTAGATTTAGGTTCAGGTTTAGGTTATAAGGTATTGGTTTAGGGAATTGAGAATAGGTTAATGTTTAGGTTTAGGAAACTAGGTTCAGGTTCGGGATCGGGTTTAGGTTTGGGTTTTTAAGTTTATGTTTCGGTTTAGGTTAAGGAGTTCAGATTAGTATTAGGTGTAGGTTTAGGTTCATGGATTTGAGAATACATTTAGGTTTTAGGTTTAGGTTTAGGTTAAGGAGTTTAGATTAGTATTAGGTGTAGGTTTAGGTTCATGGATTTGAGAATACATTTAGGTTTTAGGTTTAGGTTTAGGTTATAGGTTTAGGTTCAGGTTTAGGTTAAGGTATAGGTTTAGGTTTCGGTTTAGGTTACAAGCTATAGGTTTAGGGAGTTGAGAATTGGTTAAGGTTTAGGTTTAGGAAATCAGGTTCGGGTTCGGGATCGAGTTTAGGTTTGGGTTTTCAAGTTTAGTTTTAGGTTTAGGTTTGGTAGTTGAGATTAGGATTAAGTGTAGGATTAGGTTTAGGGATTTGAGAATTCATTAGGTTTTAGGTTTAGGTTTAGGTTTAGGCTATAAGCTATATATTTAGGGAATTGAGAATAGGTTAAGGTTTAGGTTTAAGAAATCATGTTCGGGTTCGAGATCCAGTTTAGGTTTGGGTTTTCAAGTTTAGGTTTAAGTTTAGGTTAGGAAGTTGGGATTAGGATTAGGTGTGGGTTTAGGTTTATGCATTTGTGAAAACATTTTGATTTTAGGTTTAGGTTTAGGTTTAGGTTTTAGGCTTAGCTTTAGGTTATCGGTTTACGTTATAAGTGCAGGTTAGAGGTTTTGGTTTTGGTTAGGTTATATGTTAAGGCTTATGGAATTGACAATAGGTTAAGGTTTAGGTTTAAGGAATCGGGTTCGGGTTCGGGTTCGGGATCGGGTTTAGGTTTGGGTTTTCCAGTTTAGGTTTAGGTTTAAGTTTGGGAGCTGAGATTACGATTAGGTGTAGGTTTAGGTTTAGGGATTTGAGAATGCATTTACGTTTTAGGTTTAGGTTTATGTTATTGGTTATAAGTTTAGGTTTAGGATTAGGTTAAGGTTTAGGTTTAGGTTTAGGTTATAAGCCATATGTTTAGAGAATTGAGGATATGTTAATGTTTAGGTTTAAGAAATTGGGTTCGAGTTCGGGATCGGGTTTAGGTTTGTGTTTACAAGTTTAAGTTTAGGTTTAGGTTAGGGAGTTGAGATTAGGATTAGGTGTAGGTTTAGGTTTACGAATTTGAGAATACATTTAGGGTTGAGGTTTAGGTTTAGGTTATAGGTTATAGTTTTAGGTTTAGGTTTAGGTTAAGGTTTAGGTTTAGGATTAGGTTTAGGTTATAAGCTATAGGTTTAGGAAATTGAGAATAGGTTAAGGTTTAGGTTTAGGAAATCGGGTTCGGATTCCGGATCAGGTTTTAGTTTGGGTTTTCAAGTTTAGGTTTAGGTTTAGATTAGGGAGTTGAGATTAGGATTAGGAGTGGGTTTAGGTTTAGGAATTTGAGAATACATTAGGTTTAAGGTTTAGGTTTTTGTTGTAGGTTATAGGTTTAGTTTTAGGTTTAGGTTTAGGTTCTAGTTTAGGTTGTAAGCTATAGGTTTACGGAATTGAGAATAGGTTAAGGTTTAGGTTTAGGAAATCGGGTTCGGGTTCGGGATCAGGTTTAGGTTTGGGTTTTCAAGTTTAGGTTTAGGTTTAGGTTAGGGAGTTGAGATTTGGATTAGGTATAGGTTTATGTTTAGGGATTTCACAATACATTAGGTTTTAGGTTTAGGTTTAGGTTATAGGTTATAGGTTTAGGTTTAGGTTTAGGTTAAGGTATAGGTTTAGGTTTCGGTTTAGGTTACAAGCCATAGGTTTAGGGAGTTGAGAATTGGTTAAGGTTTAGGTTTAGGAAATAGGGTTCGGGTTCGGGATCGAGTTTAGGTTTGGGTTTTCAAGTTTAGTTTTAGGTTTAGGTTAGGGAGTTGAGATTAGGATTAGGTGTAGGTTTAGGTTTAGGGATTTGAGAATTCATTAGGTTTTAGGTTTAGGTTTAGGTTTAGGTTATAAGCTATAGGTTTAGGGAATTGAGAAAAGGTTAAGGTTTTGGTTTAAGAAATCGTGTTGTGGTTCGAGATCGTGTTTAGGTTTGGGTTTTCAAGTTTTGGTTTAAGTTTAGGTTAGGAAGTTGGGATTAGGATTAGGTGTGGGTTTAGGTTTATGGATTTGTGAAAACATTTCGGTTTTAGGTTTAGGTTTAGGTTTTAGGGTTAGCTTTAGGTTATTGGTTTACATTATAAGTGTAGGTTATAGGTTTTGGTTTAGGTTAGGTTATATGTTAAGGTTTAGGGAATTGACAATAGGTTAAGGTTTTGGTTTAGGTTAGGTTATATGTTAAGGTTTAGGGAATTGACAATAGGTTAAGGTTTTGGTTTAGGTTAGGTTATATGTTAAGGTTTAGGGAATTGACAATAGGTTAAGGTTTAGGTTTAGGGAATCGGGTTCGGGTTTGGGTCGGGTTTAAGTTTAGGTTTAGGTTTAAGTTAGGGAGTTGAGATTAGGATTAGGTTTAGGTTTAGGTTTAGGGATTTAAGAATACATTTAGGTTTTAGGTTTAGGTTTATGTTATATGTTATAGGTTTAGGTTTAGGATTAGGTTAAGGTTTAGGTTATAAGCTATAGTTTTAGGGAATTGAGAATAGATTAAGGTTTAGGTTATAAGCTATAGTTTTAGGGAATTGAGAATAGGTTAAGGTTTAATTTTTGGAAATCGGGTTCGGGTTTGGGATTGGTTTTAGGTTTAGGTTTTCAAGTTTAGGTTTAGGTGCAGTATCAAGGTATGCTCGTCACCCCAGCGTAGGTCGATAACTTAACCACAATGTCCCATACCACCATGCCTGGCTCATGAGTCTTAGCGGATCGAGGTACCGTGGTTAACGAGATTGCACTGGTAAGTTTGGTACCCTAGGTTCAAACAGTAACGTCCATACATGGTGAACATCCACCGGGACAATCAGGTTACTTGATGAGCTCGACTTGCACGAGCGCACGTTGAGTTGAACGACATGAAGTGTGCAAACACTCCGCGTGGCCAAACCACTGCCGACAACCCTAATATGACTCGGGTTCGTCAAACACGTCTTACGTGACGAAAGTGACCTCAACCACGAACTCAAAGCTTGTTACCGATTGCCTGGACCATAACATAGCCCCATACACATTCAACCATAATAGCAAAAATATTATAAAATGCAGGATAACAAGAATCCATTCATAAGTAAGGCGATAAAATTAACAACTTGCATGAAGGAAATCAAATACATAGTTAACATGGATAGCTAGATTAAGAAATTCATGGAGGAAATAGTACATATAAGGAAGTAGTTGGGATTTTATATCTCAACTCCCTCATAATTCACACCTTACTAAATACGAACTTATTCAGGCATTTTCACAAGCACTTAGACTACACTTGGCAACATAATCACATATGTCAGCCATATTACATAGTAGGGCAAATCCTTTTAAGGAGTTGTCGCATAAATAACAATCATATTCCTACGACAATTAATCATGGCAATCACAATGCCAAATTGTAAATGCATACAAATATTTTAACAAACACATGAATCACACTGCTTACTGTAAGTGCTATAGTTTATATCCCTGTTTGTTGTCAAATTTGTAGTGCCAAAATCACTATTATACTCTGTTATACATAACTTGCATAAGTGAAGCTCTCTCAAGGATCAACATTCATAAACAAGCAAAGCTGACTCAAGATCTTGAATGAAAGAACTGATCACAAGACAAGATCTGAGCTCAAGACAAGACTCTTGAATGCAAGAGCTGCTCACAAAACAAGACTCAAGCCGAATAGAAAGTACAAGGCAAGACTCAAGTTGAGACTCAAGCTGAACTCAAGACTCAAGTTGAAAGTCAAGCTAAAATCAAGACTCAAGCTGAAACTCAAGCCACTTTCAAGATTGAGCTACTTCAAGGTTTAATCTTCATCAAGACTTCAAGGCTCATTCTTCATGGTCTCTTGTTTCAATGTCCATACTTCATGATTGAGGTTTGTTTGACCATAGGATGACCTTAGAAGTAGGTCATTTCGGATACATAAGTCGAATGTTATTTTACATGTGATTGGTCTGTTCTTCGACCAGTCTTAGGTCTGCTTCGACTAGTCCTAGACTTGCTTCGACTAGTCTAAGAAAATCCTCGACCAGTCGTAAGTTTGTTACAAATTCCGGATAAAATCTGTTAGCCTTCGACTAGTCCTGGAATCTGTTCGACCAGTCGTAGGAACAGTGTTTTTGCATCTTCGACCAGTCGTAGAATCTATGACTCGAAGTCCAGCGAACTTTTGCAGGACCTACGACCAGCCAAAGGAAACCTACGACCAGTCGTAGGTGACCTACGACCAGTCGTAGGAGTGCTACGACCAGTCGTAGAACGGTCAAAGCAAATCCCGCCGGATTTTTCAAATATCTGTTAGAGCTTCGACTAGTCGTAGAACACTCTAGACCAGTCGAAGACAAGATCTTTTCACCTATAAATAGTGCACGAATCTCAGAAGAAATCATCGATTTAATTATAGTATTCAAGACAATCTTCGTCGAACTTCTGAGAGATAATTTTGTGCTCCATCTAAGCTAAGTGTGCTTATTTAATATCTTCTTTCCTTAGCTTTATTTTAATTGATTTTGTTTCTGCTATTCCAATCTGATTTGAAAAGAGGAATTGTTATTCCCTTTCTTTGGAATCAAAATCAATTAAGGCAAGCCCTATTTGGTTTAATTTAAAATCTATTAGAATTAGAACCATTGTAATCGAGTACTGGACATTGAACTTGGACATTCAATCATCTACTTTGATTTGGTTCTAGCGGGCTGACGAAGGAGATATTCAGTATTTTACATATTGTAAATTCCTTTCTATTATTTTGGTTTCTTTCAAGATTTGCGGAAAAATCTTGTTATATTGGTTATACGAGGAGACCTAGACAACTCGGAAGTGGGTTTTTAATTATGTAAGCCCACATACAAAGACACAATTGTAAGGGTTTTGGGTGAACCTGGGAAAACCTATCTTTAGTAAACGCTAATATCCCCTGTGTGAGGATATTAGGAGTGGAGTAGCTTTTTGTGTGGCTGTTGGATAACAGTTGGTGAACACACAAGCGAACCACTATAAATCCTTTGAGTTGTGGTTGATTGATTTATTCTTTTAATTGTTTTTATTCTTTTTGTGGGATGTATGTATGGTGGTGAATGTTGTAATTATTTCAAGCTTTGTGAGAATGTTGTAATAGCTTAGAATTTACTTTCTGTTATTCCTTTATAAGCTTGTTTTTCAATTTCATTTGAAAGTTGTTCCAGCAAGGTTGCCCTGCCATTTTTATGGTGTATGGTTGTCCCTAGAACAATACATCTTTAATTACAAGTTATTTCAATTCAGTTCATATTTGTTTTTGTATTCCTCTTCGATTTGAGACTTGATACAAAGACCTTTCTAGAAATAAGGTTGTCCTACCATAAACTCTGTTTTTGGTGTAAGGTTGTCCTTAGAATAACGTTTGTATCAACCTCTCAAGATCTGAATTTTGAGGTTGTTCTTCTTTCCTGCATTATTATTTAATTTGGCTATCATTTTCTTTATTATTCCGCTGTTATAAGTTTTTATTTGGCATTGTCCTATTCACCCCCCCCCCTCTAGGACATATAGCTTGGCCTTTTCACTTACAACATAGATTATCTATACACGTAAAACGAAACAGATATCGCATTTGGCATGTGAAATGGCACCCATGTTAGTAATAAATCATTAACTGACATTGAAAGCTTTGAAAACCATAACCTATATGAATATAGTTCGCACCTTAAACCAGAAATTGCACAACGGATTCGATTTAGACGATAAGTCTTCGTCAACGGCGAATAGGTAACCTAAGGCATGAATTAGATTAGCTACATCAACCCTTAAACTATTCTAAGTTTCAAAACAGGTTAGGGTTTAATTGACTTACCCAAAAATGAGATTAGAATCACCGGAATAACGATTCGGATACGATGGATTAGGTATGCAGGGTAACTGGAAAGAATTCCAAGATGATTCACCAACTTCTCTCTCACTTTCTCTCTCTTTTCCTCTCTCTCTCTCTCAGCTAAGGTTTGGAAAATTCGTATGGAATTTGAGAGTGAGAGTTTAAGGTCTTTATATAGGCCTAAAAGTGATGGAATTAGCCCCAGGGCCAAGGTATACTTAGGTTATAACCAAATCGGGTCTATTTCGATTCAATGGAGCATTTCTGGAGGTCTTTTTTCTGAATGCGGTCGGACTTAAGCTCACTAATATTAGATCTTAAGCAAGTTAAGTTTTCAGTCCGATCGGATTTTTAGATTGCTCATGACGGACCAATTTCAATTCAACGGTCACCGAAACTCGATCAGGGCCACATGCACTTTGACATGTGTGGGCCATCTTCCTTAATCCGAGGGTGAATTTGGGTCAGAATAAAACAATCAGAATTCTTATAATCAACACGCAAGCGACACGACTCAGATTACTTAAATTCATATTTAATTTCTAAATAAATTCACCTTTATCATACTCTTCACTCTAGACTCATGCAAATCGTCTCAGGACATCATCTGGACTTGATTTTTGAGGTGATTGTCAAGCCCAACAAGGTGGTCATAATTGTCCAAGCTTATCGCTATCGAACTTTCGACGTGCAGTCAAGGTCCGATACAAAGTTTCTAAGTACTCCCGAGAGCAACTGGGTTTAGCGTTGAATCCTAGATTTCAGGGTAACGTAGCGCTAACGATTCTACAGGTTTTAGGTCTTACAGATCGTATTTAACGTGGTTGATGCTAATTTTCACAAGTAATCGAGTTTAGCGCTAGTTAATTCACGTTTAATTTCTAAAGGATTGAGTCGTAAGAGAACTCTAGTTGAGGTGGTACTCGGGTCTTTGTACAAAATTTTTCGAGATGTTATAGTTTATGTTTCGGTTTAGGTTAAAAGCTATAGGTTTAGGGAATTGAGAATACGTTAAGGTTTAGGGTTAGGAAATCGGGTTCGGGTTCGGGATCGGCTTTTAGTTTGGGTTTTCAAGTTTAGGTTTAGGTTTAGGTTAGGGAGTTGAGATCAGGCTTATGTGTAGGTTTAGGTTTAGGGATTTGAGAGTACATTAGGTGTTAGCTTTAGGTTTAGGTTATAGGTTATAGGTTTAGGTTTAGGTTTTGGTTTATGTTTTGGTTTAGGTTATAAGCTATAGGTTTAAGGTATTGAGAATAGGTTAAGGTTTATGTTTAGGAAATTGGGTTCGGGTTCGGGGTCGGGTTTAGGTTTGGGTTTTCAAGTTTAGGTTTATGTTTAGGTTAGGGAGTTCATATTAGGATTAGGTGTAGGTTTAGGTTTAGGGATTTCAGAATGCATTAGGTTTTGGGTTTAGGTTTAGGTTATAGGTTATAGGTTTAGGTTTAGGTTTAGGTTAAGGTTTAGGTTATAAGCTATAGGTTTAGGGAATTGAGAATAGGTTAAGGTTTAGGTTTTGGAAATCGGGTTCGGGTTCGAGATTAGTTTTAGGTTTGGGTTTTCAAGTTTAGGTTTAGGTTTAGGTTAGGGAGTTGAGATTCGGATTAGGTGTTGGTTTAGGTTTAGGGATTTGAGAATACATTAGGTTTTTGGTTTAAGTTTAGGTTATAAGTTATAGGTTTAGGTTAAGGTTTAGGTTATAAGCTATGGGTTTAGGAAATTAAGAATAGGTTAACGTTTAGGTTTAGGAAATTGGGTTCGGGTTTTTATTTGGGTTTTCAAGCTTAGGTTTAGGTTTAGGTTAGGGAGTTGAGATTAGGATTAGGTGTAGGTTTAGGTTTAGGGATTTGAGAATACATTTAGGTTTTAGGTTTAGGTTTAGGTTATAGGTTATAGGTTTTAGTTCAGGTTTAGGTTAAGGTATAGGTTTAGGTTATATGATATAGGTGTAGGGAATTGAGAATAGGTTAAGGTTTAGGTTTATGAAATCGGGTTCCGGTTCATGATCAGGATTAGGTTTGGGTTTTCAAGTTTAGGTTTAGGTCTAGGTTAAGGAGTTGAGATTAGGATTAGGTGTATGTTTAGGTTTAGGGATTTGCGAATACATTTAGGTTTTAGGTTTAGGATTTGGTTATAGGTTATAGGTTTAGGTTTCGGTTTAGGTTTAGGTTTAGGTTATAAGCTATAGGTTTAGGGAATTGAGAATTGGTTAATGTTTAGGTTTACGAAATCGGGTTCGGGTTCAAGATCGTGTTTAGGTATGTGTTTTTAAGTTTAGGTTTAGGTTTAGGATAGGATGTTGAGATTAGGATTAGGTGTAGGTCTAAGTTTAGGGATTTGAGATTACATTTAGGGTTTAGGTTTTGGTTTAGGTTTAGGTTTAAGTTTAGGTTTAGGTTTAGGTTATAAGTTATAGGTTTAAGGAATTGAGAATAGGTTAAAGTTTAGGTTTAAGAAATCGGGTTCGAGTTCGGGATCGGGTTTAGGTTTGGGTTTACAAGTTTAAGTTTAGGTTAGGGAGTTTAGATTAGGATTAGGTGTTGGTTTAGGTTTAGGGATTTAAGAATACATTAAGGTTTTAGTTCAGGAAATTGGGTTCGGGTTCGGGATCGGGTTTACTTTTAGGTTTTACGTTATAAGTTTAGGTTATAGGTTTAGGTTATAGGTTATAAGTGTAGGTTTAGGTTTAGGTTTTTGGTTTAGGTTATAGGTTAGAGTCTTAGGTTATCGGTTAAAGGTTTAGGGATTTGAGAATAGGTTTTAGTTATAGGTTTAGGCTTAGGTTTAGGCATTTGAGAATATGTTTGGGTTATAGGTTTAGGTTTAGGTTTAGGTTTAGGTTAAGGTTATATGTTAAGGTTAAGGATATTGGTTTAGGTTTAGGTTAAGGTTATAGGTTTAGGTTTATGTTAGGTTATAGGTTTTTGGTTAAGGTTTAGGTGATAGTTACAGGTTTTGGAATTTGAGAATAGGTTTAGGTTATAAGTATAGGTTTAGGTTAGGTTGTAGGTTAAAGTTTAGGGAATTGAGTTTAGGTTATAAGTTTAGGTTATAGTTTATAGGTTTAGGTTGTAGTTATTGGTTTTGGGATTTGAGAATAGGTTTAGGTTATAGGTTAAGGGTGTGGTCCCTGCAAATACAGATATAAACACGGCCTACTCCAATTGACCAGCCCCTTCCAATGCTATCCATAGGAAATGTACAGCTTCATCATGGTCATAACATTGGTTCCCATCTTCTAGGGACTCCTGCTCAACATCCGGATTGCTCCAACGCACATCTGGGTCTACTTCATCAATTTCGAGTAAATACATAAACATGGCCTATCCAAATGGTTAGGCCACTCCGATATTATTCATAGGAAATGGACAGCTTCATCATGGTCATAACAGCGGTTCCCATCTTCCAGGGACCCCCGCTCAACATCCGGATAGCTCCAACGCACATCCGGGTCTGCTCCATTAATTTCAAGCTAATACATTTAAAAACAACACAATTATTTCTAAAAGCATTTAGATACCTAGGGAAGGCCTCCCATATTCGTATTGTTGGTTACTCATCCCTTTGTCTATAAGCCACAATCGACCAACACTTTCTATTGCTACCTATACTCTGAAACCAATGCAAATATAACTGGGAAACAATATAAGGAATAAGAAGAAATGAATTTACTTGTACACATCATTAAATGTTTCCCTATAAGGAGTTGATATTATATCTTTGATAGCCATAGCCTGTATGATAGAGAAAAATGCAACTGATACAGTCTATTACAATTCAAAGGAGAAAAGATTTGTAGCCGCACCGATATTCTAGTACATTACGAACGGCTGCCTACGTACCCAAAAAGTCAGATTGGGATCAAGCCACTACATAGTTCTTTTTAATTAACCAAGTTACTAAAGGTCATAAATTTCATATTTAACAAAGTATTATTGAACATTGTCTCGAATCGTTTCTGGTTGGTGCATTTAAAAAAATTCAAATACACAATCAATGCATATTCTTATTACATCTTGTACTGCAACAAGGGACAATGTTCTGTCAATACTTCAGTTACATTTGAAATTGAAATCCTTTAGTGACTTGGTTAATAAAAAATAAATGACAACAGCGGTACCCAATGAACTGATCAATCTCTTTGCATTATAGGTACTATCTGGCAAAGTGTTCTCGCTTGGTAAAATCTTCTTAAGTAGTTGCAACAAACTCGAAAAGCTATTATCTGACCACTGATATCTAGCCTTTATGCTCATCAACTCGACTATCACAGACAACTTTGTATACTCGCGTTTACACGATGGATATAGGGTTTGTACCGCATCCTCTCTTAATTTATTGTACTGAGTATCATTGTCTATGTCATCTTGAGGCTGACTACCATGTTCCTCATTGACCTCATTCATACATGCATCTAAGTCATCGAGCTGAAGACGACCAAAATTATCATTAACCAAATCAGCCATTCTGGGCAACAACTTTTCATTACAATTAATGGCAAATGTACTAGGAGCCTTGGCATTGACACCCATATTGGGAAGTTGTTCTCCATGAAAAAACCATCTTGTGTATGTCTGATCTATACCATTCATAATCAGATGCTCAGAAAAGTACTTAGTATTTTCTTCCCACGCACATTATGACATCTAGCACAAGGACAACTATACCAATCAACACCTCTCGAATTCCTTTTCGCAAAAATAATAAATGATTCAATGCCTTTAATGTATTCATCACTTAATATATCTTTCATCATCCAATTCTTGCATGCAGCATATAAAAAGTGAGATACAATAAAAAAAAGAGGCTTTTCATAAACTCTCAAAACACGCCACACATGTGGTCACCAATCACAAAAAAATAAAGATATATATGTATATATATATATATATCTGCATATATATGCACATGATTAGGTGTAGGTTTTAGGTTATAGGTTATAGTTTATAGGTTATAGCTTTAGGGAATTGAGATAGGTTAAGGTTTAGGTTTAGGAAATTGGGTTCGGGTTCAGGATTGGGTTTAGGTTTGGGATCACGCGTACATACATACATGCATACAAACATGCATGATGATACATCCATCCATCCATGCATGCATGATGATCCATCCATCCATGATATAACAATCCATCCATCTATCCATGCATGCATACACACATACACACACATGCGTGATGACCCATCCATCCGGTCTTCCATCCATGCATGCATACATATATACATATACACGCACATAAATCCATCCATGCATGTATGCATGCATACACACACATGCATAACTATCCATCCATGCATGTATGCATACGTTGCATCCATCCATGCGTGCATGCATACATATACACACATACATACATGTGTTTTATCATAAAACCATGCATGATGCATCCATACAAAAAAAAATCAAATGGAAATTTTTTTTTATATATATAAACAGATTTTTTAATATTATTATAAACAAAAACTGATTTTCCACCAACAAATGCAACCTATTGATGATAATCATATACCATAAATAAGAAAACATTGAAATAAAACAGATATCTAAAAAAAAAGGTTGCAATTATTCTTAGTCTTATTAAATAGAGTTTTTAGAAAAAAATACAAATTATTAAAAATTTTCAAAAAATTGAGAGATGAACATGCTTCATCATCATATTAAAAAGTGGCGCCCCAAATGCTTCATCATCCACACATGTCATTCCATCTGATGTGCCCCACGAGAGCTTTCTTAGAGTATTTTTTAGACCCAAGACCTAATCTACATGGTCAAACTTGATGGACCATTTGGATGCCACATATACAATGTTGTGGACAATATAGGGATGGAACTTTATAACCTAATGCTATATCATCTCATCTGTTGGAGGTGATTCAGCTACATGGGCAGTAAAAATAATGCTTATGAGCAGGGTTGTACATGGATAACAATATCTTAATGAAGGTTCTTAGATGGCCTCTTTGAAAACATCCTTTGCCCAAATACCACCTGAAATCCCCAATTACAAAAATCCTTAAGATCCCTAAAATTCTAAAATTCCCAAATCCCTAATTTGTAATATTAGAAAATCCTTGATTCGGGGTCCACATTCAAATTTGTAAGCCCTAAAATCCCCAAATCCCTAAATCGGGAATCAAAAATTACTAAATCCCCCAAATTCGTAAATCAACATTGAGATTGAGAGAGATTGAGAGAGAGAGAGAGAGAGATACCTCGAGCTTGTGAACGAATCTTCAACCGAGCTTCAGAGAGAGAGACAGGGCATGCATGGGTAGGGAGGGCATCATTTCAGTTCCCTCCCTTCTTTGGATCAAACACAGAGAGAGAGGTTAGGGGGCGAAGAGAGAGACAAAGGGTTAGGCGAGAGAGAGAGAGAGAGAGAGAGAGAGAGGGTTTGGGTTTTTGGGGAGGGGCAGGCAAGCCAGAGAGAGAGAGAAACGGTTTGGGTTCTGGGAGAGGGACGGGCGTGCGAGAGAGAGAGTGGAGGGATTTGGGTGTTGGGAGGGGCGGGCGAGCGCGAGACTTTTAAGTGAAAACAGATTTGGGTTCTAGTATTTGGTACTCTGTGGGCCCCACCATGATATTTGTATTTCATCCATGCCGTCCATCTAGTTTTCTAGATCATTTTATGGTATTATACAAAAAATGAGTTATATCTCAATCTCAATTGGACCACATTATAGGAAACAGTGTTTAATGAATTTTGACCATTAAAACTTTTTTGAGGCCATAAAAGTTTTGAATCAAGCTAATATTTATTTTTACCCTTCATCCGGGTCTTTGTGACCTAATCAACAAATTGGATGTCAAATAAACAGTATAGTGGGCCTTAGGAGGATTTTAATTATGGATATCCAATCAATATTGTTTTCCTGTGGTGTGGTCCACTTGAGATTTATATTCCTCTCATTTTTGTAATCAAGCCTTAAAATGATCTTTAAAAATGGATGAACGGAATGGAGAAAGCACATACATCATGGTGGGACCCACAGAGCACCGACCACCAGCCACGGGGTTGGTGGCAGGGGGAGTAGTCAATCCGCTCCCCTTTTAAGCTTAGTTTTTAGGTCTTGTGGGGCCCACCGTGATGTATTTTATTTATCCACTCCATCCATTCATTTTAACGGATTATTTTAACAGTTGATCCAAAAAAGGAGTCAGATCAAAGCTGTAAGCGGACTATATAACATATTAACAATAGAAATTTATTTTTTATTATTTCTTATGGTGTGGTCCACTTAGACCTTTGATCTGCATAATTTTTTGGCTCATCCACTGAAATTATATATCAGAATTGATGGGCAGTTTAGATCAAACACATATATTCCAATGGGCCCCATGGAGCCCCTCAAGGTGGGCCGTACCATCTAAAATCATGTGAAGAAATGCCTAAAATATATAAAATCACTTGGTGGGGCCCACCTGAAATTTTGATGCATATGAAACTTGGTCTGACTCCTCATAAGGCCCACTGTACTATTTATTTGACATCCAATATGTTGATTAGGTCATATAGGGCCAGATGAAGGGGAAAAACAAAAATCAGTTTGATCCAAAACTTTTATGGCCCCAAAATGTTTTTTAATGGTTGACGTTCATTTAACACTGTTTCCTGGAATGTGGTCCACTTAAGATTTGGATATATCTCATTTTGGGTCTCATACCGTAAGATGATCTTTAAAAATAGATAGACGACATGGATTAAACATATACATCATGGTAAAGCTCACAAAAGTTTTGGATCAAGCTGATATATATTTTTTCACTTCAATTCATCCAATTTTTTATACCTAATCAATATAGGTTAGATGTCAAATAACCATTATAGTGGGCCCTAGGAGGTTTTTAACTAGTGGACATTCAATCAAAAAAACTTTGATGGCGTGGTCCACCTGAGATTTAGATCTATCTCATTTTCGGGATTAAGACATAAAATTATCTTTTAAAATGGATGGACGGTATGAATAAAATGCATACATCATGGTGGGGTCCACATTGCACCGACTACTAGCAACCTGGGTAGTGGCAGCGTAACTAGCTAAACCACGTATGCTTCTGGATGGAAGCGGATTGCGTACATAACTCGGTACCCTAAGTGTACTGAGTAAATCCTGTGGGGACCACCATGATTTATTCATTTATTCACTATCCCACTCTTTTCTATGGCGGGTCCACTTGAACTTTGGATCTGCCCCATCAGTCAGATGCACCATTCCATGGTGGGCCACAAGCCTAAAAATAAAGTCAATCCATGAATTGAGTGGGCCACACCACATACTATAGTTCAGAGGGTTACCATCCCATTAAAACATTCATAATCATTTATTGGGCCCACCTAGATGTGCTTCATAGATCCAGCCCATTCATTATGTGTGTCCCACTTGAATGAGGAGTCAGACTAAGTTTCATACACATCCAAAACTCATGTGGGCCCCACCAAATGCTTTTATATGTTTTAGGGGTTTCTTCACATAGTTTTAGATGTTATGGCCCACCTGAGTTTCGTATATGACTGGTTTTTAGACTTTAAGGGGACACATCAAATGCATGGTGTTGATGTTCCACACACATCATGGTGGGGCGCACACAAATTAACCTTATGGGAAGTTCCCATGAGGTGACCTTATAGTACCATTTCACTATTTAGGTAACTCCTTCATGGGTGTTACTCTAACCGTGTAGGGCCCACCTTGATATGTTTTATGTATATTGACATCGTCCATATATTTTTCCATCATATTTTAGGATGTGATTTCATATCACAAGAACTCAATAATCTCAGGTGGGCCATACCAATCAAAACAATGATGAATAACTATTAAAAACCTTTTGAAGGCCACAAAAGTTTTGGATCAATTTCATCTTTGTAGTTTACCTTCATCTAGATCTTCTTTACATTATTAACAAGTTGGATAGCAAATAAACATTACTAAAACCTTACGATGGGCTTTTTATAATTTTTAATGGTGAGGTACTATATTACCATTCTTTACAGTGGTGTGGTCCACTAAAGATTTAAATCTACATAATTTTTTATACCCAAAAATGGGTTGAAGAAACATAGGGGAGGCAAGGATATATAACACATCATCAAAATCTCACTTTTGTTATCTAACTTTTCAAATTTTCTTATCAAAATATAGAATCTAGTTTTCTTTTTAAAAATATATATATATTTACAATTTGTTAATTTTTTCACAATTTTGTTTAATTTCTTAAAATTTCTTTTTCAAAATATCATTTTTTTAATCTCACTTTTGTTATATAACTTTTCAATTTTTCTCGTCAAAATAAAAAATCTAGTTTTCTTTTTTTTTTTAATATTTTTTTTTTTACAATTTCTCAATTTTCACAATTTTGTTTAATTTTTTAAATTTTCCTTTTCAAAATATCATTTTTTTATCGAAATCTTGTTATATAACTTTTTAATTTTTCTTGTCAAAATACAAAATCTAGTTTTCTTTTAAAAAATTTTTTTTTTTTTACAATTTGTCAATTTTTTCACAATTTTGTTTAATTTTTTATACTTTCTTTTTTAAAATATCATTTTTTTATCGAAATCTCACTTTTTGTTATCTAACTTTTCAATTTTTCTTGTCAAAATACAAAATCTAGTTCTCTTTTTTTAAAAATATATTTTTTTACAATTTGTCAAAATTTTCACAATTTTTTTTTTTAATTTTTAAAATTTTCTTTTTCAAAATATCATTTTTTTAATCTCACTTTTGTTTTGTAACTTTTCAATTCTTCATGTCAAAATGCAAAATGTAGTTTTCTTTTTTAAAATATACATTTTTTTTTACAATTTGTCATTTTTTCATAATTTTGTTTAATTTTTTAAATTTTCTTTTACAAAATATCATTTTTTTATCGAACTCTTTTCTTCTTCTTTTTTAAATTATCAACAGTTTTTTTTTTCAAAATATAAATTTTTCTTAAACATTGTTAATTATTTTTCTAAGCTTCTTAAATTTTGACCCAAGCATTAGAGACGGTCTTTGACAGTCTCTAATAGAGACGGTCCTTTACAGTCTCTAATAGAGATGGTCTTTGACAGGGCTATAAGACGATTAAGGACCGTCTCTAATAGAGATGGTCTTTGACAGTCTCAGATTATAAATAAAAGACGACCAATGACCGTCTCTAATGCGGACAACGAATAACCATCTCAGATGACTGCATATAAGACGGTCAAAGACCGTCTCTAATGCGGACGGTCTTTGACCGTCTCAAATGACTACATATAAGGTGGTCTCCGACCGTCTTAAATGATTTGTGGACATTCAACATTTTAAGACAATATTAGGGATGGTCAAAAGCTGTCTAAAATTTTAAAGACAGCTTATGACCGTCTCTAAACAGTCTTTAAACCAAGGAACTTTAGAGACGGTCCTGGACCGTCTCAAAATCCGTCCTTCTTTTCCATTTTTCACGTAGTGTAAGTATTTTACAGTTTTGTAAATCTCTTTAGTTTCTTTGATATTGTGCCAGAAAAATCTTTCTTTTGGTTTGTTTGAGGTGATCCAGAAAACTTAAAGTGTGGGGTTTTTGAATTGTGTAAGCCCACTTGAAGGACACAATTGTGAAGGTTTTAGGTGAACCTTGAAAAACCTATTGCATAGTGAATGCTAATATCCACTGTGCGAGGATATTAGGAGTGGAGTAGTTGCGTGGCTGTTTTTCTAAACAGTTGGTATACACACAAGCGAACCACGATTATTTCTGGTTCTATGGTAGATGATTGATTGTGGCATTGTGTGAATGTTGTAATTTCCTTTTATGCAATTGTGGAAGAATGTTGTAATTTCTTTTTATGTAAGTGTGGGAATATTGTAATAACTTAATTTATTTCATTTCCTATTTCTTTTGCCTCTTTATTGGTTTGGGTTTTTGATACTTACAAACATTCTAGTAAGGTTGTCCTGCCATAAGCCTTTGGTTTTTGGTGTTAGGTTGTCCTTAGAACTAAGTTTGTATCAACCTCTCAAGACTAGTTCATTTGAGGTTGCTATTTTCTTATGCTTCTTGATCTTTTGATTGTACTATCATTATTCATATTTCACATTTATTTTTTAATTTGGCATACCCCCCCCCCCCCCCTAATAGGACTCTTAGTTCGGCCTTTTCAAGTGGTATCAAAGCATAATAGCTCTTTGTTATCTTTATTATCAAGATTAAATTCCTGAGCTAATCGATCTGAGCTTTTTAAGATGTCAAATTTTGATAGCCATTCAGTCACTAGGCCTCCACCATTTAATGGCTCCAATTATGCCTACTGGAAAGCCAGAATGAGGATTTTCTTAAAATTCATGGATGAGAGTGCGTGGCAAGCTACAGTGACCAATTGGACCCTTCCTACCACTAAAGTAACTAGTACTGATGGATTTAAAATGATGAAAGTCACACCCTACTTCACTTGGACTAATCTTCATAAAAGTGAGAGTAGTGCCAATGCAAAGGCTCTAAATGCAATTACTTGCGCACTATCACCAGATGAATTTAAGAGAATTATATCCAGTGATACTGCAAAGCAAGCCTGAGATATTTTGAAATGAAACACAAGGGTACATCAATTATCAAGAAATCTAAAGTCCAAATCCTTACAACCAAATTTGAGGAAATACGTATATAAGAAAGTGAAACTTTCATGGACTTATATACAAGATTAAATGACATTGTTAACTCTATGTGGGATATTAGTGATAGAATCCTAGAAAGTAAAGTTTGTGCAAAGATATTACGCTCACTCCCTGAACATTTCAATTCAAAGGTGACCGCAATCTAAGAACTTCGTGATACAGATAATATGAGAGTAGAAGAATTGGTTGGTTCCTTACATACTTATGAGCTAAACTTTAAAGCTCCCAAAGGTAAGTCTATCACCCTTAAGTCTTCTAAAAATATTTCTCAAGAAAATAGTAATTCTGATTTAGAAACTTTTAAAGATGATATGACCCTTTTAGCTACAAAATTCTATAAGATTTTCAAAAGCAAAAGAGGGTTGATTTGTAAAAACCTAATGAAAAAAGGAGATCTAGATCTAAAACTTGAAAATCTTTAAAAGTCAGCCAATGTTACAACTGCCATGAATATGGGCATCTAGCAAACAAATGTTCTAAAAAGGACAAACCAAAAAGAGAGGTATGTTAGCTACATGGGATGAATCTTCCTGCTCCGAAGCTTCTTCTGAGTTAGAAGATTCTGAAACCGAGTCAGCTAATGAAGTTAATGCCCTAATGACTCTAGCCAAGTTCACCTTTTCAGATAATATGATACAACCAGTGAAGAAAATCTAAATAGTGATCATGAAAATGAAGAACATCTTCAAGATGCTTATAATGCCCTCTACAAGGAAAGTTGCAAAATTGTTATAAAACTAAAACTTCAAAAAGAAAAGTTTTCAAAACTTAAGGAAAATTTTAATAATCTAGTCTTAGAAAATTCACACTTTTCAGATGCTCTAGACACATGACAGGTGATAAGGGTCTGTTCACCAATCTTCAACACATGACTGATGGTTCGGCCACATTCGGTGATGGTAGCAACTATAGAATTGTTGGCCAAGGTAAGGTTCAACTCTTTAACCTCCCTCTATTTGAGAATTTTTTATATGTAGAAGGATTAAAACACAACTTATTAAGCATCTCTCAAATATGCAATAATAATCATAGTGTAAAATTTACTAACCAAGGTTGTGAAATTCTAAATAAAAATGGTTCTGTGATATTAAATGGTCGCAAAACTTTTGAAAATTGCTATATTGTTTGTGATTCTAACTCATCTAATTTATCGTGCTACATGGTCCATACCGATGAGACCGAATTATGACATAAGCGCCTCGGACATGTACACTACCACAACTTGTATAGATTGAGCAAAAAAGAGTTGGTAAGAGGTTTACCCAAAATACAAAAAGTTGACAAAATATGTGGTGAATGCTAGATTAGTAAACAAATCAGGAGTACTCACAAAAAATTGAACTTCAATGCCACATCTAAACTACTCGAACTTCTCCACATGGATCTCATTGGACTAACTAGAACGGAGTGCGAGGTGGCAAGAACTACATTCTGGTAATTGTTGATGACTTTACCAGCTTTACATGGGTAGTCTTCTTAAGAAACAAATTAGAAACTCTCGATGAAGTAAAAAGGATACTTAAATGTATCCAAACAGAAAAAGGATCTCAAGTTTATAAGTTCCGTAGTGATCATGGATCAAAATTTGAAAGTAACAGTTTTGAGAATTTTTGTTGTGATCAGGGAATATCACATGAATTTTCTGCGCCTAAAATACCCCAACAAAATGGTATAGTAGAAAGAAAAAATAGAGTGCTTCAAAAAATGGCAAACGTAATGTTAAATAGTATGAAGGTCCCTAAAAATCTTTGGGCAGAAGCTGTAAATATTGCTTGTTATATAATTAACCATGTTTACACTAGAAAATCTAATGGTAAAAGGGCTTATGAAGTGTGGTTTTAATAAGAAGCCTACTGTCAAATAGTTTTGAGTTTTTGGCAGCAAGTGCTACATCCTACGTGACCGAGAAAATCTGGGTAAGTTTGATACCAAAAGTGATGAAGGGATATTTTTAGGGTATGCTCTAAATAGTCGAGCGTATCGGGTTCTTAACAAGAGAACTGGTGTAATTCAAGAGTCCATTAATGTGGTTATAGATGATCACTTGAATACACCTGTACCAAGTTCAGAAAATGATAAAGTCTTTTTAATTGATAAACTAGACTCTTCATCAAGTCAAGATAATACTGAACTGAGGGCAATTAAAGACCATCCTTCTAATCAAATCCTTAAAAACCCACTCACTGGTGTGCGCACTCGTAAACAACTTGAAGATATGTGTAACTACGTTTTCTTTACATCTTAGATAAAATAAGCTAACGTAAAAGAAGCACTTATTGACGAAAACTGGATTGTTGCGATGCAAGAACAGCTTAATCAGTTTATAATGAATGATGTACGGTACTTAGTTCCAAGACTGAAAGATAAACAAATTATTGGAACAAAATGGATTTTCAAAAATAAGTCTGATAAACTCGGAAATATTATAAGAAACAAGGCTAGGCTGGTTGTAGAAGGGTACACTCAAATAAAAGGCATCGATTATGATGAGACCTTTGCCCCAGTAGCTCATCTTGAATGAATCAGACTATTTGTATCCATTACTTGTTTTAAAAAGTTTAAAATATACCAAATGGATGTAAAGAGTGTATTCTTGAACGACGATTTGCATGAAGAAGTGTATGTTGAACAACCAACAGGTTTTGAAGATCCTAAGCATACTAATTATGTTACTTCCTAAAAAAGACACTTTACGATTTGAAACAAGCTCCCAGGGCATGGTATGAAAAGTTGACTAAATTTCTACCAAGTCATAACTTTATAATGGGAAGTGTTGATAAGACATTGTTTGTATAGAAACATAATGATCACATTTTAATAGTGCAAATTTATGTTGATGATAGTATCTATAGATCTACCTATGCTAGCATGACTGCAAACTAGCATGACTGTTGAGTTTGCAGATCTTATGAAGTCTAAATTTGAAATGAGCATGGTTGGAGAACTAAACTATTTCCTGAGGTTGCAAGTCAAACAGCTACCTGATGGTTTCTTTATCTCTCAAGCTAAATATGATCTGAACTTAGTTAAAAAGTTCAGATTTGAGAGTGGAAAAAATTTTGATACTTTAATGAGTATTACTTTAAAACTCTCAAAAGATTCTATAGGTAAGAGTGTGGATCCTAAGTTATATCGCAATACAATAGCTAGTTTGCTTTATTTAACTGTGAGCCAACTTGATATTGCTTTTAGCATCTGTATTTGTACTAGATATCAATCTGACCCTAAAGAGTCACATCTAACTACTGTAAAGCAGATTTTGTGATATGTTGCTAGTTCAGCAAATCTTGGTCTCTCATATCCACATGATACTAGCGTGCAATTAGCTAGTTACACAGATGCTGATTGGCCTGGTAACATTGATGATTAAAAATCAACCAGTGGTGGTTGTTTCTATGTAGGGAACTATTTAGTTTCTTGGCTAAGTAAGAAACAAAGATCCATATCGCTTTCAATAGCTGAGGCTGAATACATTGCTGTAGGTAATGCATGCGCTCAACTTGTATAGATGAAAAGAATGCTAAGCGATTATAGAATTGCGCAAGATTCTATGGTCTTATTGTGATAATTCAAGCGCAATTAATATCTCTAAAAATCCAATCCAGCATTCACGAACCAAGCATATTGACATTAGATATCACTATATTCATGAATTAGTGGAAGACAAGACAATTTCTTTGGATTATATTCCGACCGAGAATCAATTAGCTGACATATTCACAAAACCGCTCGACAAAAGAAGGTTTGTAAAATTTAAATTTGATCTTAGTATGTGCAATGTGAATTAATAATTCATGTCTTTTTGTATCATAGTGCATATAATTTTATTTTAAAATTTTTCAGATTTTAAAATTTATGAAAAATTGTAAATTTTATGAGGTGTACGACCAGTCGAATACATACTTGACTAGTCATGGCATGACCGGTCGAGCATGTACTCGACTAGTCGTGAATCACGGGTTTAGCCTTTTATTTGGGAAAAAATCATTTTTTCTTCATTTGGGTCTTCTACTCAAACGATCCCTACCTCGACCGGTCAAACCCATCTTCGATTCCTCCATGGTTAGTGCATTATTTTCATTTTCCTTGTAGATTCAAGTCCTTTACACTTCCTTTTGATCATTTGTGTGGTTTATTTCTTGTTTTATGTTGGTTTTTGGGGTTTTCTACTAAAAAATCTGATCTACTAGAAACCCACTTTGCTTCTTTTGCAATCTCTCTATTCCTTGTTTTCTTTATTACAAATGGAAGTTATAAACAAGAAGAAAGGATCTCGTGGTCCATCTTCATCTCGTTCGGCTCCTATCACGGTGCACCACCTTCAGTCGCCCGAGGAAGATCCTAGTTATGTGAAGGATATTCGATTACGTAATGTGATAGTAGAACGAACTGTAAATGTTGATCATTTGGCTCCTTTTGATATCCTTCCTCTCCTTCGATCTGCAAAATGGGATAGCATACTACATTGGAGTGGGCCAGCATACCGCTTCATTGCATAGGCTATGTATGCTTGCATTACTGATTTTTCTACTGAAAATCTGACATTTACTATTATGACCAGAGAAGGTCCAATTAATGTGGACCGTCATCTTGTTTCTGGTTTAATGGACCTTCCAGTTAATGACGAAGGTATTCCCATTAGTTCTCTAGTGGCAAAACCCTCTGAAATTGAAAAGCGAATGCTTACTAGGGATTTATGTAAGATAGACGTGGAATGGAGTATTGAAAATGCGCTCGCCTCCAAGTTTTTGTTACCTAGATACAGAATCCTTCATAGGACTTTCATTTCAAGTGTTTATCCTTAATCTGGCAACAAAATTGAACTTACTACATTCATGGTTCGTATTCTCCATTCTATCATTCCTTTTACTTATCTTATGACTGTGTTACCCACCCATTGCTTAGTGGCTATGCCTGTTGGAGAGGCTCCTATTAACCAACTACCCTTAAACAATTCTAACATTAACAAGATGAATTTGAAGTTAGCCCCAGGCCAAGTTGATGTGGGTGCTAGTGGAGCTACGGATGCAAATGAAGAGGTGGGTGATTTGCCTCCAGATGATGTCAATATGGATGACATTTTTTATGAACTTGAATTTGACTCTGCTAGTGATCCTGATAATCTGCCATCTGATTATGATGCTTGGTTACGCTCTGTTGAGGAGAAGGTTGAAGGTATGCATGTGTCCCAAGAGATGCATTTTAAATATATGCGGAAATATCTTAGGCGCATTAACAAGGGACTGCATTAAATTGATCCTACCATACCTGCTCCTTCTTCTAGTTCAGTTTAATAGTTGAATTTTTCATATGTAATAACTTTTAAACTACTTGAATTTCTCTTGTTTTATGGGATTGGACATGCTTGAACATGCTTTCTTTTGGATTTAATTATCTTGATTATCTTGTTCATTAATCCTCTTCTTCCTCATTACTCTTCTTTTCCTTCCTTATTTTTCCACTTCCATTATCTTTTTATTATTGGTTCCTTCCTTTGTCATATTGTGACAAAAGGGGGGTGAATTTTATCTTGCTTGTGATATGTGGATTATGGTTGTTGATTATTTAAGGGGGAGTAAGATATGTGGTTTATTGTAAAAAAAAATTTAAGGAGTAAGTAAGGGGGAGTATTGTTGGTATTGATGCATATTTCTTTGACCTGTTTATAACTGGTGCATGATTCTTTATTGTGCATGTTATGCTTATCTCATATTAATGAAGTCTGTTTTGTCATAAATTTGATAAAGGGGGAGGTTGTAAGTGCTATATTTCCTAGCTCTTATGATTGTCAAATTTTGTAGTGCCAAAACCTCTTGGAATCTATGTCTTGCGTAGCTCATCTACATATTCAAGATCATGCATCTCATGTATAAGAACAAAGGTCTTTACCTCAAGATCATATGTAAGATCAAGAGATATACAATTTCAAGTTCAAAGTCAACACTAAGTGTTAGTTCAATCTTTCGAGCTTTAATAATTAAAGGTTTCAAAGCTTCATCCATGTCAAGTCAAAGTTCTTTACTTTGGTACTTAAAGCTCAAGATGAAATACAAGTTAAGTATCTTAAATTCAAGCTTCAAAGCGTTTCAAATTCAATCTTCAAAGGGTTACAAGTTCAAGCTTTAACACACTTCAAGATGTCATGCTTCATGTACATCAAGAACAACTATTAACCAAAGTGAAAAAAGATTCAATGTTCACATATCACTTATAAGGTATGAATGACCCTAGATTAACTATAGGTTAGGCCATGCTGATTACATACTTTAATTGGGTCACTTTATAAGTGTATAGACTGTTTTCTCGACTAGTCTTAACCTATGTTCGACTAGTCCTAGTACTGGCTCGACCAGTCTAAGAAATTCCTCGGCTAGTCCAAGATTTGTTACTTATTTTTAAGATTTTCTGTTAAATCTTCGACCAGTCTTGGACACTACTCGACCAGTCGAGTGAATAGTGCTCGACCAGTCAAGCAAGCTCAACTCAAAGTCCAGCAACTAAATTGTGTCTCACGCGACCAGTCGAGCAGGCGACTCAATCAGTCGTGCAAGCCACTCGACTGGTCGTGGAAGCCACTCGACCAGTCATGGAACGGCCTTATCTTATCGCGCCCGAATT
The DNA here is from genome assembly GCF_029962835.1 of Magnolia sinica. NCBI lineage: Eukaryota > Viridiplantae > Streptophyta > Magnoliopsida > Magnoliales > Magnoliaceae > Magnolia > Magnolia sinica. The sequence goes on from NC_080579.1 coordinate 58,825,462, forward strand.
TTCAAAATTTTGTTGGTCCTTCGACCAGTCAAACTAACCTCTAGGCCAGTCGAGTGAACAGTTTCTACACTTATAAATAGAGCATGATTTTCAGAGTTTTTCATTCAATTCAAGCAAAATCAAGACACCGTTCTGAGAGATAAGTTAGTGATATTCTTAAGCTATTTAGTGCTCATTTAATATTCTCTTTAATTAGCATTTTGTATTTGATTTTGTATTCTACATTCCAATCTTATTTGAAGAAGGGATTTTTATTTTCCCCTTTCTTGGAATCAAAATCAAATCAAGCTAGCCCAAAGTGATTTAATCTAAAACTCATTTAGAAATTAGAACCTTTTCGTAAGTGAGTGTAGACATTAAACATCAACATTGAACTTCTACTCCGAATCGGTTCTACTGGGCTGCATCAAGGGAGAATATCCAGATAAGTATTTTACAGTTTTGTAAATATCTTTAGTTTCTTTGATATTGTGCTAGAAAAATCTCTTTCTTTTGGTTTGTCTGAGGTGATCCAGAAAACTCAGAGTGTGGGGTTTTTGAATTGTGTAAGCCCACTTGAAAGACACAATTGTGAATGTTTTAGGTGAACCTTGAAAAACCTATTGCATAGTGAACACTAATATCCACTGTGTGAGGATATTAGGAGTGGAGTAGTTGTGTGGCTATTTTTTAAAACAGTTGGTGTACACACAAGCGAACTACTATAATTTCTAATTTTGTGGTGGATGATTGATTGTGGCATTATGTGAATGTTGTAATTTCCTTTTATGCAATTGTGGAAGAATGTTGTAATTTCTTTTTTTGTAAGTACGGGAATATTGTAATAACTTAGTTTATTTCATTTCCTATTTCCTTTACTTCTTTATTGGTTTGGGTTTTTGATACTTACAAACGTTCTAGTAAGGTTGTCCTACTATAAGCCTGTGGTTTTTAGTGTTAGGTTGTCCTTAGAACTAAGTGTGTATCAGCCTCTCAAGACTAGTTCATTTGAGGCTGCTATTTTCTTGTGCTTCTTGATTATTTGATTGTGCTATCAGTCTTTATATTTTGCGTTTATTTTTTAATTTGGCATAGTCCTATTCAATCCCCCCCTCCCCCCTAGGACTCTTAACTCAGCTTTTTCAGTTATAAGTCATTCAATATCAGAGTATGCAATGCAGATCGGCTATGCAATGCGAAGTCATAAATGAGCCAAATATCAGATACGAGAATGTAATACAATAAGCAATTCTAAAGAGCCACAAATACCATCAGCCTCATCTAGGCCATATAAATACAGAAACATAGCAACCCAAATGCCATATGCTAAGGATGTAATGCAATATGTGGTGCGAAAGAAATGACCAAGCTAGAGTGTGTGAAGTCAGGATGATAGTACGTAGTATTGTAGGTTGTGGGGTCCATCACTAGGAACTTCTATCCAAACTAGTCCCATACCTAAATTGGGATAGCCAGACTTAATGTGGTAAACTCTTGATCTCAGGTTGGTCACGCGCCCCAACAGAAATCCTAGCCACTGCAAAGGTGCATAAAATGATCCAAACTAGTCCTGTACCTAAATTGGGATAGCCGGACTCAATGTGGTAAACTCCTAATCTCAGGTTGGTCACGCGAGACAATAGAAATCCTGGCCACTGCCAAGGTGCACAAAATGATTTAATTGTTCACTACCAGCCCAAGTGGATAGTGAATGAATGAATCAATCAAATGCTGAGCATGCAACTCCTGCTTAGTAAGTCCACATATCATTATTGTACATCTCTAGGATCATCACCAGGCTGTAGTACACTCCAAACTAGCTGCCGCCCCTACCGGTCGCGTAGCCCAGCGAGTGAAAAAGACCTCACTACCCACCTGCCAGTAGTATACCATTGCTTACTTGACTCGTTGATAGCGGACTCATTTGCAAGCTGGTCAAACTCAGTCTAGCTTAAAGCCCCCTCACTCGGGCAAATAAGGCCACACCCCCTCCAACCGACCACGACACAATGGGAGACGCGACCTATTGGGATTTGGAACTTAGGTGCTTATGTATATCCACTCAGTCTAGACATTGGAGCATCCCCTGGCCACTAGAGTTTAAGAAATTTCACCCACAAACATCCAAAGTGCCCATATGCTCAAACCAAACATTTCTAATGTCCCATCTAGCCATCCACAATATGCCTGTGGGGGGCCACAACCCTAATGTTGCTAGGACGCCAAATGATTATGTCACAAAATGAGAGATGCATGAGCCATACCATCCAGTCATGTATCAAACCTGTGCACACCATGCGCTCATATGGGGCAACTCCAGCTCTTAGGGAGTCTCACAAACAGTCAGCCCAATGGCACATGCTATGCTCAATCACTTTTCATAATAAGCATGAGAATGATGCGCATGGGCATGTATCATGAAGTATACTAAGCATGATTATAATTATATATATCATGGTAGGTTTCACACGTCACAATTGGGACTCACACATATAAGGGGCTTCACACAATCACAATGGGCCCAATTTAATCATAATGGGCCTCATACAATCACAATGGGCCTTATATAATAACAATGAGCCTCATATAATCGCAATGAACCTCATATAATTGCAATGGGTCTCATACAATTACACAATGGGCCTCATACAATCATGATGGGCCTCACATAGTAACAATGGGCCTCATATAATCACAATATTATGCTAACACATACTTAGTGCGTATACCAACATAGTCATAATCGATGATCGACTTATATATATGTGTGTGTGTGTGTGTGACGGGGTTCATAGAAGGACAGCAGATTTAATCTATAACATCAGGATCAGTCTTTAGCTGTGGATATACCGAACCTGATACCACTATTTCCATCTACGGTGACAATGTACTCTCCTCATATCAAGGATGGGCCCAGAAGGCCTGCTCATCAAGAATGGGCCTAAGAACAAGGAGTGGGCTTCCTTACCCATTCCATCACATAGTAATTTGGGCTTCCTAAGGGCCCAATAAGCACAAGTGGGCCACATTCCATATGGAAGGCTCGGTACAAATACAAGATGGGCTTCAAGGCTTGGGTGGTCTTACAGGGTGTGGTGGAAAACATCATTATCAAATGGGGGCCTAATGGATTGAGATAACCTAATCAAGGGAAAGATGGGTAATATAATCATCAATGGGGGGCCAACAGTTTGGGTTAGCCCATTAAGGGTAGATGAGAACGGGCCTAACAACGGGCCCTAGAGAGAGTTACAATGTGGACATCTAACCATCATTGCTCATACAACGTGGACATTAAACCATCATTACTCCCAAAGCATGGCTCATTTAATATTAAATAGGAGCATGGATGGGCATCATAAACATTATCACATACATCCTGGTGGAACCACACATCATAATGGGCCGCATTACATGGGCCTAATATACATCACAATGGACCATATCAATTGTACCTCATTCATCACAATGGGCCACATCACATGGGCCGCATTACATGGGCCACATATACACATAATAGGCCACATCCCATGGGCCTCATGTGCCGCAACACATGGGCCGGATATACATCACATTGGGCTTCAAACATGGGTCTCAAACACATCATAATGGGCCTCATATCTAGGCCTCAAATACATCATAATGGGCTGCAATACATGGACCTCATATACATCAAATGGGCTGCAATACATGGGCCTCATATACGTCAAATGGGCCACAATATATGGGTCTCAACAATGGGCCACATATACAACACATTGGGCCTCACCATATGGGCCTCCCATTCATCACGTCAAGTCTCATCCAAGGCCACAAACACATCACAATCTGCCTCATACATGGGCCGCATTACATCAAGTGGGCCGCATTGCATGGGCCTCATATACATCAAGTGGGAGGCATTGCATGGGCCTCATACACATCACAATGTGCTACATCACATGGGCCTTACACATTGTAATGGGCCGCATCTCATGGGCTTAATACACATCACAATGGGCCGCATTACATGGGCCTCTCACACAGGCCTAATATACATCACAATGGGCCTCACTAAATGGGCCACAAATACATCACAATTAGGTGGGCCCTGTACATTCGAAATGGGCCTTAAATACATCGCATTGGGCCACTTCCATGGGCCTCAAATATATCACAATGGGCGGCACAAGTGGATGACATAGATGAAACACGTACAACATGGTTGGCCTTGCATCCTTGGACAGACGGTGTGGATTTACAGCACATTCATCATGAAGTTCCACCGAGGATATGCAACACGTGCATCATGGATGGTCTCACATCCTAGAAATGGATGGACAGCCTGGATATAAATCACATACATCACATGGGTCCCATCGTACAGACAATGCGGATAAGACCCATACATCATGGCTATCCCACACGGCAGAAAACAAATGGACAACGTGAATATAAAATATATACATGAAATGGGTCCCACTGTCCAGAGGGCTAGACGGTGATGACATAAAACACATATATTAATGGTAAGCCCCACGTGGCATTGTCCAAAAATGGACGGTGTAAATATACAATGCATACATCTAGTGGGCCCCACCTCCACACGTGTAGCACATGTGGAGTAGGTCCCACACGGACGGTTAGGATATAAAAAATACCTTATGTCAAACCTTGTTGACGTCAAAGTAGCTACAGCTGCTGGTGGTCCCCAGATGAATGGTCTAGATATAACACATACCTCATGATCAAGCCTACAAAGCTTGCTGATGCCTACCCAGCAACTGGTAAGGGGAGTGGTCCCCACCGTCCAGATGGACGGTTGGGATATAACATATATCTCATGATGGGCCCACGGAACTTACTGACGTTAAAGCAGCCATTGCTGCTGGGCCTCATAAGACCTACTGACGCTGTAACAGCAGCTACATTGCTGGTGTGAGGTATTCTAGCCAATCAACTTCCATCCAGGTAGGCCTCACGTGGCAGGGATGAAACACATACATTACTGGTGGGGTCCACCATCCCAAAACAGATGGACAGTGTGGAAATACAAATACATCATGGTGGTGTCCCACGGTAGGTGAATGGTTAGATAAATCATATGCCATAGTGAGATCCTCATCATCCAACAAATTGGACGGTGTGGATGGCAGAGATGGAACACATGCATCTGGTGGGTCCACACATGTGGCCCACTAGTACATTGGATCAACTAGACTACTGCACTTGGCTCCGTCCAGACCCCAGCATCTGGATGGTCAGGATGCAAAACGTACATCAGGTAAGTCTATGTCAGTGGCCCACTAGATTGGATGAAGATGGTATTTATGTTCTCCCTTCGTCTAGAGACGATGGACGTCCAGCGGATGAACGGCCCGGATGAGACACTACTATCTAGTGGGTCCCACTATGGACGTGGCCCACCAAGGCTTGGATCAAACTAATATTTGTATTTTTACTTCACCCAGGCCTATCCAAATTGACAGGTAGCGAGGTGGGGGCCAACACATGGACGGTCTATATCAGGTGGGTCATATTCCATCATAAGAAGAGAGAGAGAGAATGTGTAATGACCCGAAAATTTTCGTGCAAAGACCCGAGCACTACCTCAAATTTCTTAGAAGTTATATGTGGGTTAATTAGCACTAAACTCGATTGCTTGTTAAATTAGGATCAACTACTTTAAATTTGATCTGCAGGACTCAAAACCTGTAGAATTGCTAGCGCTATGTTACTCTGAAATCTGGGATTCAACACTAAATCCAGTTGCTCTCGGGAATATTTGGAATCTTTGGATCGGACCAGGACCACGCGTCGAAAGTTCGATAACGATGATCTTAGACAGTAATGGTCACCTCATTGGGCTTGACCATTACCTCAGAAATCAAGTCCAGATGATGTCCTGGGTCGATTAATTTGAGTCCAGAGTAAAGAGTGTGAGAACGGCGAGAAATTAAATATGATTTTATGAAATCTGAGTCGTGTCGCTTACGCGACGATTTTAAGCTATCTGACTGTTGGATTCTGACCCAATTTCACCCTCGGATCAGGGAAGATGACCTAGGCACGTCATAGTGCTTGTGGACCTGATCGAGTTTCGGTGACCGTTGAATTGTGATTGGTCCGCCACGGCTGATCTATAAATTCGATCGGTACAAAAACTCAGTCTGACCTAGATCCATGGTCAGTGAGCTTAAGTCCGACCGCACGTGGAAAAAGGACCACCTGAAGTGCTTTGTTGGATCGAGAGAGGCCTGATTTGGTTATAACCTAAGTATACCTTGGCCCTTGGGCTATTTTCATCAATGTTAGGCCTATATAAAGACCTTAAAACCCTCACTCTCTATTCCATACGAATTTTCTAAACCCTAGCTAAGAGAGGGAGAGAGGAAAAGAGAGAGAAAGTGAGAGAGAAGTTTATGAATCATCTTGGGATTCTTTCTTGTTTCCCTGCATCCCTAAACTATCACTTCTGAATCATTATTCCAGCGATTCTAAGTTCATTCTTTGGTAAGTTAATCTAACCCTAGTCTGTTTTAGAGCTTAGAATAGTCTATGTGTCGATGTAGCTCATTTCTATTCTTACCTCAGGTAATCTAGTCGCCGTTGACGAAGACTTATCATCTGAATCAGATCGGTGCGCTTTTTCTGGTTTAAGGTGCGAACTATATTCGTATAGGTTATGGTTTTCAAGGCTTTCAATGTTAGATAATGGTTTATTATTGTTGTGGGTGTAATTTCACATGCCAAATGCGACGTTTATATTGCGTTCCTGATATATATGAGTTATGTTGAGATTTGTGTATTCTATGCGTATGTAGAAAGTATCGTATATGTATGAAATACGAACATGTGTTTGCCATGATTAATTGTCATGTACTTGTGCTAGTTGTATGTGTGTCAACTCCTTGGCAAAAGGAATTGTCCAAATATGTGTTCTCACCAACATATGTCATATATGTTGGAGTATGTAGTCTAAGTGTTTGTAGAAATGTTTGAATGATCAAGTGTAATATAGTATCCTGTTTATTGACATTGAGAAGAGATTCTCAACTCTCCTATTGGTTGGTAGGAATTCCTACGTGCAATATACATTCTTTATTGGTTAAATTTACGCATTTCTTATATGTAAATTCATGTTAAGTTGATATTCTTCAAATGCTCTCATACTGTATGATTTGAATTGTTGTTCCATTGCTGTTTTAAATTGTTACTATGAATATCTGTGATAATTGAATGTGTTTGGGACTATGAAATAGTCCAGGAAATTGGTAATCGACCTTGAGCTCGTGGCCGAGGTTATTTTTGCCACGTAGGACATTTTTGACGAACCCGAGTCGCATTAGGGTTGTTGGCAGTGGTTTGGCCACACGGAGTGTTTGCGCACTCTATGTCATTCAACTCAACATGCGCTCGTGCTAGTAAAGTTCGTCAAGTAACCCGATTGTCCCGATATATGCTCACCATGTATGGATATTATTGTTTGAATCAAGGGTACCAAACTTACCAATGCAATCCCGTTAACCGTTGTACCTTGATCCGCTAAGACTCATGAGCCGGGCATGGTGGTATGGGACACCGTGGTGGAGCTGTCAGCCTATACTGGGGTGACGAACCTCCCTATAGTGACCAGTGAGCACACCAGACTCGTGAGCCGATTATGGTGGTATGGGACACTATATTCGCGCTGTCGGCCTACATCGATTGGTGACGAGCCCTTTGTAGTGACCTCGAGCATACCTTGATACTGCATTAAGGCGACGAGTCTTAGAGTAGTAACTAAGATATGATAGGCATGCATTGATTGGTGACGAGCCCTTTGCAGCGACCTAAAACCAAATGATCGTATGAGATTGCTTAGGATTGGCAACCCTGGATGGATCACTGTGTGGAAATTGATATGAGGAAGGTACTTTAGCTTCCCAATCCTACTGTATGAAAAGGACTAATCACAACTTGGTAATCATGCTCATGCACCGCATTGCATGTGCGTAGGAGTCGTTGGCACTGCGGGAGGTTGTCATGCATACCATAAGATGAAGACGCCGAGGGAGTGTAGGCGAGGGCATGCATCATTTGTACATACATCCTTGCATTAATAAGAGTACTTTAGATATGTTTGATTATATTGCCTTATCATTACTGCTTGATTGATTTGATATCATGTTAACTTTTACTGTATAGTTCCACTGAGTTGATCACTCACTCCCACATTCTGGGAAGGTGTTTCAACACCAACCAGACTCTGCCTTAGATGCAGATGATGACGCGACCCCTGAGGCAGAGCAGGAGTATGAGGATGATGATGACACGTTTTCTATTATGCAGTTCTCAGGCGAGTTCATGTGAGTCATGTCCTGATCGATGGGGATTCTGGGTTTCCTTTTAGAATAGATAATTTCATTTTAAAACTCGTATTTTGAAGATAAACACTTGTAATTATGACCTGGCAGAGCATACATATCACAGGGACTTGCACATGTACACATATATTTCTTTAAGTCTTCCGCTTGCATTTTTCACTTATCCCTGGATTATGTTTGCAGTTTGGCTAATATATTCCATGTTTTATGCACTCATACAGACAACATACATCCATCATTAATTATGTTGTATAAGTGACGTTTTGAAACTCGGGAGCTGAGTTATGCTCGACCCCCGAATTTTAGGGCGTTATAGAGAGAGAGAGAGAGGGAAATGGCGGAGATGAGAGAAGCTCTGCCACTATGAGCTCCTCTATGTACATGCATACATCAAGATGAGTCCCACCACATGTGGGCCCTCAAATCATAAAAATCAATGGAGAAAGTCCTAAGGTCACCCACCTATTGCACTCCTTCTTGGTCCCTCAGCTTCCTTAGCTCCCATGCTCAACCTTTGATGGTGGATGATGAAGTTTGGATGGTGACATTAAGAGTTTTTAGGGTAGGGAAGTGGGCCACACCAACCTTCTCCTTGGGAGGCTTGGATGATTGGTCTCTTGGTTACTTGGGAGTGAAGAGAGAGAATGAGAGAGAGAGAGAGAGAAGTGATGAGATGAAAAGGTGATGGAGTGATGGGTGATGGGTGTAAGGAAGGGATGGGTGAAGAGAGAGAGAGAGAGAGTTAACTTTGGGAATGGGAGAGAGATGGGTAGGGTATGGGTTGCTTGTACTTGACTTGATTGATTGATGTGATGGGTTAGAGAGATTCTCTTGGGATTTATAAGTGTGCAGCGTTTCTTTGAGATAAATATAGGCCCACAACTCCTAGTCTGGGTATCGCATCGGCGCGCGAGACACCGCGTTGGAACCGCAGCGACGGTGTGGTCGGTAAGGTACAAGTTTCGAGTTGAGCTAACTCAGATCTACAGCACGTGACTCAAGGTCATGCGCAAATAATGTCTACAGGTCACGGGTTACCAAAAATCGTTGGAGAGGATCGCGAAAGTCTAAGGAATGGTCTACGACCTTACATCAAATCTGACCGTAGTAGTGAATACTATGGTAGATATAATGAATCAAGTCACCATCTAGGGCCATTCGCTATATACCTATAAGATTATGACATTATCGCCTAGTACATTATGCCTAGTACTCTAGAGTAGAATGGTGTGATTGAAAGGCGTAATCGCACCCTTATGGATATGATGCGACCCATGGTTAACAATTCGACATTGCCAAAAATTTTGTGGAGTGATACAATCAAAATCACAGTTCATGTCCTTAATAGGGTCCCTAATAAAGTAGTAAGAAAAACCCCTTTTTAGCTGTGGAATGGGAGAAAACCAAGTCTCCGATATCTACATATTTCGGGTTGTCCTGTTGAGGCCAGAATTTATAACCCACACGAAAGGAAGCTCGGTCTTAGAGCTATAAGCTATTTCTTCATTGGATATCCAGAAAAGTTGAAAGGCTATCAATTCTACTATCATTCCCACTCTATCAAGATTGTCGAGACTGGGAATGTCAGATTTATTGAGATCACTGAAAACAGTGGAAACACAAACATTAGAAACTTTGTATTTTAGGAAGAAAGGACTGTGACTCTGGTCATAGTCACTCAAGATCACGTGGATATAAATGCTGCAGTCGACCCTTTATTCACTGCAGAACACCACGTTGAACCTCATGTACAACCCACTAATGAGGAAAATCAAAATCACACCCAACAAGCTGAACCATTAAGAAGATCAGAAAGAGAGAGAAGACCTGTAAATCGAGACAATTATATCATATACTTACAGAAGCACGAGTTTGACATAGGGATGGAAAAGGATCCTGAATCCTTTGCACAAGTTAAATAAAGTTTTAATCCTTCTCGTTGGTTTGATGTCATAAAAGATGAGTTAAAATTCATGAAGGATAATAAAGTATGGGATCTTATTGAGTTACCCTCTAGAATAAGGCCGATTGGTTGTAAATGGATATTTAAAACCAAGCAGGACTAGAAGGGTAATGTCGAAATACATAAATCCAGACTTATTACCAAGGGTTTTAACCAGCGTGAGGGCATTGACTTTAAGAAGACTTTCTCACCAGTATCTAAGAAAGACTCATTCAGGATCATAATGGCCCTTGTAACTCATATGGATTTAGAGTTACATTTCCTCAATTGGGATCTGAATGAGAATGTATATATGTTACAACCCAAAGGTTTCGTAGCCCATGGCTCTAAACGTTTGGTTTGTAAACTAAATAAATCCATATATGGGTTAAAACATGCATCATGACAGTGGTACCTAAAGTTTCATTAAGTAATTTCCTCATATGGCTTTGTAAAAAACACTACAGATGAATATATCTACATTAAAATCAGTGGGAGTATGTTCATTATGTTGATTTTGTATGTTGATGACATTTTGTTAGCTAGCGGTTACATTAGGATGTTGAGTGATACCAAGAAATTCTTATCTAAAATATTTGAAATGAAGGACCTTGGTGATGCCTCTTATGTCATTGACATTGAGATTTGTCATGAGAAATCTTTTGGACTACTCAGCTTATCACAGAGGGCCTACATTAGTAGGATATTCAAAAGGTATGACATGCAAAATTGTGCTTCTAGACAATCACCTATTGTTAAGGGTGATAAATTCGGACAATTCCAGTGTCCTAAGAATGATTTGGAAAATAATCGAATGAAGGAAATTTTCGGACACGTCAGTAGTAGGGAGCATCATGTATGCTCGAGTCTACACATAGCTGAATATTGCCTTTACTATTGGAATGTTTGGTAGGTATTTATCTAATCCATGAATGCAGCATTGGATAACTGCAAAAATAGTGATACACTACCTACAAAGAACAAAGGACTTCAGACTCACTTATAGGATATCTAACCATTTAGAGTTGGTTAGATACCCAAATGCAGATTATGTTAGCTATGTTGATACTAAGAAGTCCACCTCAGGCTACATCTTCATGATGTTTATGGGGTTGTATCTTGAAAAGGCATGAAACAGACAACTAACCTCATTCACCATGAAAGATGAATTAATTACTTGTCATGAGGCATCTAATCAGGCATTGTGGTTGCAATGTTTCTTCTCTAGTTTGCGGGTACTGGAGCATATCCCGAAACCATTAAGAATATTTTGTAATAATTCAGTTGCGATTTCCTTATTTAGTAACAACATGCACTCATCAAAGTCGAGGCATATCAACATCAAGTATCCTATTATCGAGGCATATCCCAAAACCATTAAGAATATTTTGTGATAATTCAGTTGTGATTTCCTTATCTAGTAACAACAAGCACTCATCAAAGTCGAGGAAATTAACATTAAGTATCCTGTTTAAAGGAAAGAATTCAGAATAATCAAGTGTCTTTGGAGTTCATTAGCACTAAGCAGATGGTTGCAGATCCGCTTACTAAAGGCTCCCTATCACACCATTTTAGGAGCATGTAACATCTATGGGAGTCATTAATCCTACAAATGTTTTTACTTAGTGGGAATTGAGCATATTTTATTTTTTGTAGACATTAAAGATATCTCGTTTAATAGAGTTATTTGATGATTCTGATATAAAGTTAATTTCTACTTGTCTCTAACTATGCTCAATATAGTTTGAGTACGTAAAACTACAGTCATGTCTCATTGGAGACATTTAAAAGCTTCAAGACCACTTAAGGATGGACACAGATCATCACGTTACGTGTGTAATCCTTATACCACACTTCCTAGTTCCAGATCTATGTCGTCAAGACTATTAGTATTTGTGACTACGCGTAGCCTCACTTCGCCTAAATTAAATGTAGTGATGACTACCGCGATTCGACACTGATAGTATTAATGGACCAGATTGTCATAGCACTACCCGTATTATCCAACAATGTAATCGGTTAACCATTTAGATGTTTCTTCAGATCAAAACATGTTTTTTAAAATATTTCAAAAGATTAATCATTGACATTGGCCCAAGTAGGAGAATGTAAGAATTCTATAAGGTAGGCCTTATTGAGCAACGATCTGGATTTCCCTAAGGATTGAATAATGTGATTGGGTATACCAGTGGGCCCCACTAAATTGTGATACATTTAGAAATTCGTGTAAGGGATGAAGTGCTACAAATGTGATATATACATGGTGTTTTAGAGGAATTGGGATTGTGAAATTCGTGTGGAGCCATAGGGAGAAGAGTTTTGATGGGTTTTAAACTCCTCTGCCCTTTGCATTATAAAACAGGGTTGGGTCCCCAATCCAACACTATCAACCAAACTTACAGCCCCATCACGTCTTCTGTAAAGGGTGTAAGGAGAGGAAGACCTCTGTGATCTTATCTACAACAATGGCATCTCAATCGGGTATGACATGTATTCATTATTCTTAATCTTTATATCCGCTGAACAGCTTGGTCCTTGCTATTTCGCATTAAGAAAATTAACAATCTAGGCATGTATTGGCTAATGGATGTATAAGAGTTGTGGGTTGTAGGTGATGCATGGTGGATGATGAAGTGGAGTGTTGCAATTGGTTGTTTGAAGCTATGTGGCATAAAATAAGGCATACATTAGATGCATGTGTAGGATGAGATGGACATGAGTGATGATTAGTTTATAAGGCATGGGGGAGGTCCAATGATGGATTTTGCGATAAAACCCATTTTTGTCTCATGTGCATTGTCTTATATGTGCTAGCTCATTTTTATGTCATGTAGTAATTGTCCTATTTTGTGATAATTTCTATGTTCTAGAAATTGGGCTTTAGGCCCAAATGGGGCAAAGTCCAATGGGTCTATCATAATAAACGTTGCTCATGTTATGGCATACGTAGTTTTGGTCATGGGTTTGATGGGTCATATCTTACTAATGGAGCATTAGATTTGAAAGCATCTCTGCCTCAAGTCAAGTCACTCCATACCCCAAGTACATCAACCCATCCCTTCTCATTCCCAAAGTCAACTCTCCCTCTCTCTCCACCGATCCCTTTCTTACAACCCATCACTCCACCCATCACCCATCACACCTCACCCATCCATATCACTCCCATCATCTCACTCTCTCTCTCATTTCTCAAATCTCCCAAGCAACTCAAAGCCTCACACGTCCAAGCATTCCCAAGTTTTCCCAAAAACATTAAGTGTGGCCCACCCTCTCATCTCTCATTCACACCATCAAAATCCCATCAACCACCATCAAAAGAGAAGGCAAGGAGCTAAGGAGGCTAAGGGAGCAAGAAGGAGGCCTAGAGGTGGGTGATCCACCGTTAATTTCAAATTTTAGGGTCCACTTGTTGTGGGACTCACTTGATGTATGTGTTGTATCAATGGAGGGCCCATAGTTGCGGGGTCCCTCCTCTCCATCACCATCTCTTCTCTCTCTCACTCTCTCTCTCTCTCTCTCTCTCTCTCTCTCTCTCTCTCTCTCTCTCTCTCTCTCTCTCTCCCCCTCTCTCTCTTTCCATTGTGATGGTGTGGATCCCACCAAAATGTGTTATATCTACTCCGTCCACCAACATCAGACGGTATGACCCACCCTATTGCAAGTGATGATCCACACCATTCATTGTTTAGATGGACCTAATACACCATTATTTCTATATATTATATTTTATATAATATATATATGATATATATAATATAATATATTATATATATTATAATATAATATATATATTATATATATGTATATATACATGCAGGTGGACAATGTGCATGTGGGACCCATCATGATGCTGTAGTCGTCTAGCGTCTCTGGACGCTGGGCAGGGGTGGCTAGCACGGATTGTGTGTACTGACGGGGTGTGTACTTGCAAGCTTTTAAAAAATATATATATACTTTTGGAGTGGGCCACTCATGCAAGCCTCAGCTTAATGCATGTGCTTAACCCAAGCCGTCCATCTTCTTCCTCAGGTCATTTTAGGCGTTGGGCTGAAAAATAAATAGAATCCGAGTTCCTAGCAGCCCATAGCATTGAGAATAACAATTTTTGCCATTGAAATACACCTCGATACTTCTGTACACCGAAATATACCCAATATTGGGCTTGATATGTGTGTATGGGGACATGGAGACCAATGGCGGGGTTCGATTTTCCTGATGCGGGCCCCACCTATGCAAAACCTTGATAAAACCCCAAATTAAAAAAAAAAAGTGGAAGAAGGCAGCGCTGATGCTACTGCTGCAGACGCAAGCAACGCCTGCGCCTGACGGACGGACGGACGGATTGGGCTGGCCCTCACGGCCCAGCCCCACAGTGATGCATTTCGAACATCAACGCCATGCATTAGGTGGGCCCTTAGGGCAGTGACCCCCCTGCCAAAAATCAGTTGTATACGGAACTTAGGTGGGCCACACCATTTAAATTCATGTGAAGTCATGCATAAACATATAAAAACACTTGGTGGGGCCTACCTAAAATTTGGATGCGGCTAAAACTTGGTCTGAACCCTCAGCCAAGTGGGACGCAACTAATGAGTGGGCTAGATTTGTGAACCACATCACAGTGGGCTCCCAGTCCACATGAAAAAAAAAATCACGGTGGGCTCCCTGACCGTGTGACCCTGTCAATAGGTTGCATGGCAAATAAATGTTACGGTGGGCCTCAGTCCCACCCAGGTCCATGTGGCCTTGTGAACAGATTGGATGTAAATAAACGTTATGGTGGGCCCTGGACCACGTGATCTTATGTACAGGTTGGATGTAAATAAACGTTATGGTGGGCCCTGGACCACGTGATCTTATGTACAGGTTGGATGTAAATAAACATTATGGTGGGCCCTAGTCCACGTGACCTTATACACAGATTGGATGTAAATAAACATTACCGTGGGCCCAGGTTTGGTGGAAAATAAACATTACTGTGGACCCCAGGTCTGAGTGACCTTATCAATGGGTTGGATGGAAAATAAGCATTTTGGTAGGCCCCACATGGGACCCACTTGTGTATGTATTGTAATCCACACCCTCCATTAGTGTGGGCTCCATCATGATGCATGTGTTTCATCTAAACCGTCCAACCATTTTGGAGATAATTTAAGGCCCATTGTTGAGGCCCATCTTGATGTATTGGTAGTCCTTGTTGAGGCCCACCTTGATTTGTATAAGGCCCATATTATGAGGCCCATTGTGATGTATGTAAGGCCCATGTGACTAGGCCCATCTTGATACATTGTGGCCCGTCGTTGAGGCCCACCTTGATATATATACGAGACCCATGTATGAGGCCCATGGGTCAAGGCCCAATAGGACGTATATAAGGCCCATTGTAGTGTGATTCCACCATGGTATATGTGTTAATTTTATAGCAGGTTATACCTTAGGAGCAATGATGGTTTGATGTCCACATTGTAAGGATGATGTTGGTTAAATGTCCGCATTGTCACTCTCTCCCTAGGGCCCATTAATAGGCCCATACCTGTAATGTGTAGGCCGTCTAGGCCCATATTCATTCTGATCAGAACCCATCACCACATAACATGCTTAGTATAGATTCATGATTCATGATCATACGTATCATATGTATGCCTGATGTGAGGATTGACTGATCATTGCACATGCCTTCGGGTAGATGGTTTATGGACTCCTTGATAGGCAGAGTTGCCCTACATTAGCGCGTGGTACACGCAGGATTGTTGCATGTCTGATGGTATGATTCATGCAATTACATTCGTGTGATTGTGCTCATTGTATACCCTAGTGACATCAGGGTCATAGCCTCCACAGACACATCGTGGGTGGCTGGATTGGATGCTGAAAATGTTTGGTTCTAGCATACCGGCGCTATAGATGTCCTTGGGTGAAAATCCCTAAACCTGATGGTACTAGAGGATGACTTCAACATCGAGACCGAGTGGATATATGAGCGCATGAGGGCCGAATACTAGGAGGCCGTGTCTCCCACTGTGTCGTGGTCGGTTGGAAAGGGGTGTGGCCGCTGAGTTTGACCAGCTTGCGAATGGGTCCGCTATCGACGTGCTAGATAGGTATTGGAAGACTATTGGCCAGGCAGATAGTGAGGTTTCTTACGCTCACTTGGACTATGTGGCTAGGAGAGCGACAGTGCCATTTGGAGTGTACTTAACCTCCGTGATTATCCAGAATGAGAATTGTATTGATATATGATGAGGATTGGCATACTTGAGTTACATCTCGCATCACATGGCCGTGTTATGGCTGATAACATTCATATCTTGCACCGCATAGCTTTGGTACAGCTGATTGCATTCATGTACCCCTCACCATGATTCTGCATTACTTTGACCTTGCATTCTGAGCACGCTTATATTGGGCACATACTTACACCACCCTCTAAGCTTTCTTTAAGCTTATGCACGATTGATGCATGCAGGTGACACCAGGACGCAGCCGTAGCATAGTAGCAGAAGGAGCATGCAGACGAGCTTTTGGAGTTTCTGTCATCATCATTATCTTGTATTTCCTTTCAGACGCATTGTACTTAAAAGTTTTTTATCATAGTGGATTTTGTGATGGTGTTCTTGTAGTTATTGTTCTTGGGTTATGCTTATAGTTATGTTCATTACAATTAAACTGATGATTTGAAATCCTCCTTGTAACATCCAAGGATCAGAACCTGGTATATGGGTGTCAGGAGCCTATAATGGGGTACTACGGAGGCTGTCAGCACCAGATTCGGCGATCGGGAATTTTGTGAGCCTGGTTTTCGAGTTTGGGGCATGACAGAGTTGGTCATTGTCACTCTTCTGTTTATTATGTTGCCCTTGTGCTTTCAATCTTTAAGGCTTGGGCATGTGTCTTGCTATTCCAAAACCCCATGATTCAGATCACGTTCTCTATTAGTGCAAGTGATGTATTGAAGGTATCACAACTAGTGACTCTAATATTTATCATGGACATAATTCGTTATGGGTAGCGGCCATCTTAGTCGGCACGTAATTCTGTGAGTTGGTTGGTGTTGGGCACAATCGATGTATCTAAATCGTTATACATGTTAGATCATTTTTTGAGGATTGGATGTCACAAATAGTCACTCCATAAACACATCATGTTACGTAAATCCCTCAACAGCGTGGTCGCTTTGAGACATTCGCATAAATCCACATTACCATTAGACATGTCAGTGAATATCAGTAGTTATGGGATGCGGGTCGAGTCAGATTTTTTATAAATTATATTTCACATTGTGATGATCACTACGTATGATGAGCTGCATATACTTCGCTAGGCATGCATCTCACGTAGGTTGTTTGCGCATACTGATACCCCTTGTAGTAGTAGAGTACGAGACGTATCAGAACCCTTACATTACTTTTATGAATCTCTTAAATTATTATTAATATTAAAGGATAACTATCACTATGAGTAAGGAATTTACCCTCTCTAACCGTACAGATGATGCAGGTGATGTACAAATTGAAGACCTAGAGGACCATTTCCTGATGGAAGATTATACTAAAAGAATAAGAAGATAGTTTTATGAATTACTTTTATACTTCCGTTGCGAACTCGATAAATGTAATAAGCTCCCATTGATAGGGCATTTGATTATTTACTGAATTCTTTTACTCTGATGAAATAATCAATACAGTTGATTTTATTCTCACGAATGTTACCTTCATGAACGTATGTGGATGTGATCTAAATAAAAATAATAATAACAAGGCGCGATTTTTAAAGAATCTAATTTATACATCATTAACACCTGATTTTCTCGGGCACGAGTATAAACTCTAGCCATGAAAATTCAGGGTTGGTATTAGAGCATAAAAATGAGATTAGCTGGGCTTGAGGGAGTAGACCATTATAAACTTTACATGATTAGGATATATATGAATTAGATACATATACTCGATTGAATTTCCAAAGAAACCAGGGAGTGGAGGAATTAAAAACCCATATTTAGGTTCCCCATGGGAAATATTGAGTTAAGTGTAGAATCTAGAAACTATGGACCTAGATACACTGGAATAAATCTACAAAAATTCCAAATAGACTTATTCTGAACTAAAATTCATCCTCAAATAGTGTCACAATTAAGAAGAAATAAGTTTCCCTTATGGGAATAGAGATTTCCTAATTTTTTCAGAATTTTCAACTATTTCAATGAAATTATGACATGATGTTAAATCTCCACTAATTACGGTAAGAAGACATATCAGAAAATTTTGAAAATTTTTGAATAGATCACCTAGGTCCCCATCCACCTTCCTCTAAAATTTCAACCCAATCAGATTAGTACAAATTTCCATCAAAATTCGATAACAGCAAAAATCAGTAGAAATTTCTTCTAGACAACAAGTTTTCGACACACCACACAAGTGTGAAACACCCCCCAAAGCGTTAAGCCTTACCTCGTGAATTTTTATGAAGTGTCAAGAATAAGTCAAAAGCTTATGCCCCAAATTTTGAATAGATGGGACGTATGGATCATAAATTAAAATTCTATAATGGACAAACTGTTAATATAAAACAATTTTGGGCATTTACAATGTTCATATAAAGGATGATACTAAAGCTTAGGCTCAACAATGAACAAATGATCTAGCCTATCCTTTATGAGACTTGGCCTATCCACTGTCATCTAGTCCAGTTAGGATATCTGGCTTTCGAGGCAAAACAAAGATCTTCTCCAAAGAATTAAAGTGATCAGAACCATAAGTTTATTGAACCATAATCAAGTAAGGCTTAGGCAGATTAATCTAAATACCATATCTCAGGGTCAAGATTTTTGTTTAAGGGAGGTAGGTTGTAGCGTCCCGATTCACGTAGTCATTATTATGCACACCTAGACATATATATACATCTACCTTACGAGTAATACATCGAAAACTTAAGCATAACGAATCAGTGAGGATGATAGAAGTAATTTTGGGTAGTGTATCAGATAATCAGAGTATGCAATGAGAGCTTAATTGGCCACGTAGAAGTATCCCTTACGAGAATATAAGATTTCGTGATATTCCCCATGAGTTTAGAACAATCGAGACTATGGACTGATGGAACCGTGTTCACACGAAATATACGCGGTTTGACTCAAATTCTAAGTCCTAGAGAATCTCAAATGATCCCAATGCCCCGATCAAGCGAATGATTGAGATTTAACATGATTATGAATTGATAGCAGTAAATCTTCTGTACTGCGTAGGCGACCAATCTGTGCATCAAATGCAAACCCATATAACCATCTATTCATATTACTTAGAACACAAGAAGTAGGGAATCCTTAGAGGCATGGAAAATGGCCTATATAATAGAAGTGCTAAATTTTAGGGGCGAAATTATGTTTAAGGGGGGTAGATTGTAACACCCCGAACTTTTTAATACCTGAGTATTGAAAGTTCTCGAGTATTACCATAGAATCTAACATAGCATATATGTGTGTGTGTGTGTGTGTGTGTGTGTTGATACCGATCTAGCTAACCTAACCTTACCTCGACTTTCTAAACACGAATCAGACCATTAGGAGCAGATTTCATCCATAAATCAAGTCATCTGATTGTCCATCACGTGACATGATACATGTATGTTCCCCTAACTAGGTCAATGAATAACCCTAATGACCCTTAATCCATAATGATTTAGGCAGGAGTTCTTTCATAAGAATTGCTTACAAATGTGCCTACAACCATGTAGAACCATTAGATTCCTAGAACTCTCATATCAATAATAATTATTGAAATGCCATTAACCTAAACCTCTGAACACTAGACCACATGGTTCCCACAAACCATTTGATGTGAAACTTTATAACAGACCTAATTACTGCGAGTAAGATTGACAATCAAACAGACGTTCACTTGGGATGGCCCACCTAGGACCAACACTCGCTCTCTATTTCAGACATGTCCCTAATATCAGCCGACTAAGACTAATGGACAGAGCGAATTTATTCCAAACTGCTCATGGACCCCACCTATGAACAGTGCGTGTACATAGGTTAAAGTCGGTCAAAGAAGCCTTGACCTAATGAAATTTAAAAACCAAAACCCGACTGCGGACGATCGTCTACTGGGATGAGTCATGGGCCATCATCATCATCTGTATGGATAATCCAAGCCATTCATTACGATCTGAAGACCAAACCGACCGAACCTTAAGTCTCCACTCGAGTTTCCTGGCAGGCGCGTGTATAAGGTGTTAACGCAATAAGTCAGCCAGCAATGTAACATCCTGAGATTTCACGGCCAGACTTTATACTCGGGCACAAGAAAACCAGGTGTTAATAATGTATAAAATGGATGCTATAAAATCGCACCTTTTTTTTGGATCAAATCCAGAAACATTCATAAAGGTACTCATTCACGAGAATAAAATCAACTGTATTGATTATTTCATCAAAGTAAAGAAATTCAATAAATAATCAAATGCCTTCTCATTAGAAGCTTATTACATTAATTGAGTTTGCACCAAAAGTATAAAACTAAATAAATAAACTATCTTCGCATTCTTTCGGTGT
The DNA here is from genome assembly GCF_029962835.1 of Magnolia sinica. NCBI lineage: Eukaryota > Viridiplantae > Streptophyta > Magnoliopsida > Magnoliales > Magnoliaceae > Magnolia > Magnolia sinica. The sequence continues at coordinate 58,846,280 of NC_080579.1, forward strand.
AGTCTTCTATAAGGAAATGGTCCTATAAGTCTTCAATCTATACATCACCTGCATCATCTGTACGGTTGGGAGAGGGTCAATGTCATACTCATAGTGATGGTTATCCTTTAAGATTAACAGTAATTCAAGAGATTCATAAAAGCAATGTAAAGGTTCTGATACGTCTCGTACTCCATAACTACAAGAGGTATCAATGCACCAGCAATCTATATGAGATGCAGGCCTAGTAAAGTATATGTGATTTATCACACTTAGCGATCGCCACAATGTGGAATATGATTATAGTTATCTGACTCACCCCGCATCCCATACTACGGAGATTCGCCAGTGTGTCCCATGTTTAACAAGGATTTATGCGGTTATCACAAGACAGATACAACACATGACTAGGTGAATCACACAACCCAGATTGGAGCGACTAATTGCCACAACCAACCCTTAAAAGAAAAAAAACTAATGTAACACATATATATAATGATTTACATACACCAACTGGTGTACCATCACTCGTGAAATATGGAATTATGTGTCGCCCAAGGGCCGTTACTGAAAATGCATTACGTTGACGATATTTATTCGATCAATAGAAGAGGGATTCCCAACATAGTACTTACACGAAGAGAGAAACCCTTGAACTATGAGAGTTTAGGGATATCAAGACACCTGGCCGAGTCTTTAAGGTAAATAAGAGATGAGTGGCAATGACCTACTCAAATAAGAGGCGAGTGACGAAGGTCAACTCAAATAAGAGATGAGTGGCAAAGGCCAACTCAACTAAGATTAAAGGCAAGAGCAGGGCTCATATCCATAGCCCCACATGAATTCAGGAAGACTCCTTGCAATGGACATCATGTCATAATCCCAAAAGAGTAAATAATTGTTGATGATAATTTAAACAAAAAGAGAGAGAAAGTCATGGTAATCTGAGAATAGGTAAAAGGCATGGAAAATGGCACGTAAAAGGTGAGATAAAATGCATTAACTTAATTAAAGTAGGCTTAAAGGATAAAACCATCACCTTAGTTGTTTGATCGTCCTCTAAGGTTAAATGCTCGGAGAGGAGTCTTAGAGCCAATCTTTTTATTTTGGTTAACCTGTTTCGAATTTGACTAAAGGAGGTGCTAGAGGGTCTAGGTTATGGACGCCAAGGTTCCCGTTATGGTTTGTATCTTCTGGGTTCTAAAACTCAGCATGTCTTTCCATTGAGTGAACTCAGTTTCGTCATGGTGGTGTTCTTCACTACTTTGATAAGGGGATTGAAGGAAAAAGAAGATAAGGTTAAAGAAAGATAGAAGGGTGAATCTCCACTAACCAGGGTCCCTTACTCGGCCTGGTTTGCCATCGACGTCTGGTGGCTCTTCCACAACACTCCCCTCCTTCTCTTTCTCTCGTTCTTTCTCTCTTAGCTCCTTCTTTCTTCGAAGCATGTATCTCCTGGTGATGGAGGTGGGTTTTTTATAGGAATCCCTACGTTTCTAGAGGTTTCCTTGTATCACATGCACGCTAGACGATTGTACAAAAGAAAGAGATGCAGTTTGCTGATTCTGCATGTTGTGGGTTGCCTCTGTGAAGAAACGGCAGAACATGTAACTCCACCTTCCTTTTTGGTGTCTTAGGATGGATCAAAATCTGGTTTGGATGGTTTAGATCAGAGCCAAGCATCCGATTTTTGTCGTCCTGCGCGTGAGCGCTTGGAATGTGTCTTCTCCCTTCGCTGGATTGATTTGCGTAACGAGTTTGGCTAACCAAGTGTCATGGGATTCTCCTGGCTTCCTTGGGATTGTGGGTTGAAGTTGAAACTCTTAGTGTTAGAGACTGAACGGTCCAAATCCTGTGGATCTGACGTGGCCAAATTTCCTATATGGGGGAAGTTTCCGAGTTTCTTTCAGACGCTATAACAGCATCTGACTCCACTTGTCTTGAGGATGGATGGGGCCCACTGGTTCGGCTTTTGTGGTGTGATCCAACTCGGCCATCAGTTCTATCTCATCAATTTAGGGCATGGGCTGGAGTTTGGAGTCAATTCATTGATCAAGTGGCCCACACATGTAGTAGGAAGGTGGGGTGAAACCCATTCTTCCGTCCGATTTCGTCGTTGTAACAACGAGAAGGTGTTTACATTGATTGTTAGCTGGTTTAGGTGAGATCCATTAGTGATGTCCTTCGTGAGATCCACTCTATTGATTGGTTTAGCAGGATCATGTTAGGCCAGGGGCCAGAATATGGGGTGGATCCGAGGTTTGGGTGGGCCACACCATTAGTCCACTCGGGGATTGCATTCATCGTTGAACCAAGAAGTCAGTTAGGATGTGAACTTCTTGGTTTCATTTGTATGTGATAGGTGGGGTCCATTATGGCGATCTTTTAGAAAATCCTCTCCCTTCACTGACTTCAGCTCGTTGTGTGGGCTCACGGACCCAAGTTTGAAGTAGATCCAAGCTCTAGGTGGACATCATGATCGGATAACACTTAGAATGATGTTCACCATTGAACCTTTATAGTTGAATAGTGTCATGCATTTGGTATCCCTTAATTACAAAATTTTCATCTAGTACTCGACTATCTTCTGACGTCCGTTATGTCAGAGTGTATCATCCAAATGCCCTAAGATTTGGTGAGTACCCTTTATTTTTCGTGCTCTTTCTATGGTTCAAGTTTGGGCCCCGGTCTCCAAAGAATGCCTAAGATGCTCTTTTAGATGGCTAACAAGCTTCATACTTTAGAATAGTAGTTGTACACATCTAATTGAAACATTACCCGGTGGTTTGGACACATGACCTAAGATCTTCATAATGACTAGATTATCCTAAATTTCTAATGGCCCATTTGGGGGATCCAAACATGATGGACGGTCAGATGACATGCTAAAAATAAGAAGACTTAATTGTTGGTATTCTAATAATGTATCTAGGTGGTTGTACTATCAATTTTGTAAATTGATAGACATAAAGCAGGTTTCTGGAGTGATTAGGGGTAGAACATGGATATCATTAGATTCGAATGACTTTTTCACATGTACAAGTTCCTTATATTGTAATTATTATAGTGGGTTAAGCATATTCATATGGGATGAACAAGATTAATGGATCATAATCTTGATCGGATAAGTGTACGGATGGATGTAGAGGTCAAGTAGCTAGATTGGTACCGTACACATGTACATAATAGGCTAAATTCATGGTAATACTCGAGGACTTTCAATACTCGGGTATTGAAATGTTCGGAGTGTTACAATCTACCCCCCTTAAAGAAAATTTTATCCCAAAAATTTATTTATTTGTTCCACTTTCACTGATCCGTTATTTTTAGTATTTTACTTTATCCCTCATGAGGTGGAGTTACATGTATAGGCGTGAGTGTAATTAGCTACGTGAAAATCAGGACTACAAGAAAACAAATGACCAATGATCGAACCAAGCTGGGCCACTCTTCAGCCATCTAGATAGGGATCTAAAGCATCTATTATGCTCATTACATGACGAGAATCAAAGCCCTAGAATCTATAAGGACCCATGCAAATAGTTGTGTGTGCAACAACAAGCACAAAAGGGTACCATCTTTCCTTGAAACGTACAAGACCAACCACACTGGGATTAGTGACATAACATATAGTGCAATCAAAACTGTTCAAACCCATCCATAAGGGATTTTAACCCCCTCTAAGAAGGCCATTTGGAAAGACCCCATGCAAGGATCAGTGGCCAGTCCGTCCTTCATAACACAAGTCACTGCTAACTTCCTTGCGCAGAAACAGGGGCTGCATAAGCCTAGCCAATTCCGTTACGGAATGCATAACGTATATGCACAAGACATCTGGGAGCTTGGATGCCCTGTAAAAGCGTCTCCACCACAGCGTCTTGAAGATACAACAAAGGAGAGAGAGAGAGAGAGAGAGAGAGAGAGAGAGAGAGAGAGAGACGTGAGGAAGAAAGGAAACTCCAGCAGAGCAACAACAACAGGAGAGAGAGAGAGAAGGAGAAAAAGAAAGAAAGAAAGAGAAAGAGAAAGAAAAAGAAAAGAAAAGAAAGAAAAAAGATGGAAAGAAGAAAGAGTCTAACAATAGTGGACACCCGCGGATGAGCAACCTGCTGATTCACCAAGATTAAAGATTTAATCCTTCGATGCATACCTACCTTCAAGGAGGAAACAACACTAAAGGTGAGGATTTAAATTTACATTAATTTGAGTTGGTAGAATTTATTTTGTCTTTGTATAATGTGAGGGTTTTATTCCTTTAAGCTTACAGTAATTTAAGTTGATATAATTTATCTTACCTGTTACATACTATGTTTTCATGTTGCTATGATTTTCTTCATCCAAATATTTTATCATCAACCATTATCTATCCTTTTAAGAATTATGATATGATGTTAATTACAAGTGATCTTTATGAACTTATGTGGAGTGATGGATACAGGCCTTGCCCTTGCCTTATCAAATTTATTAAGTTAGCCCTCACTACTATTCTCTTTATTGAGTTGGCCCTTCCACTCTCCTCTTTATTGAGTTGGCCCTTGCCACTCTTCTTTTTATCGAGTTGGCCCTTGCCACTCTCCCATTTGTGGAGTTAACCATCGCTACTCTCCTCTTTAATAAGTTGGCCATTACCACTTTTCTCGTTATTGAGTTGACCATTGTCACTCTTCTCTTTATTATATTGGACTTGTGTTATCTATCTTTAAGGCTTGGGCACGTGTCTTGCTATTCCAGAACCACATGATCTAGATCACGTTCTCTATCAATGTAAATGATGTATTGAAGGTATCACAAGTAGTGACTCAAATATTTATCCTGGACGTAATGTGTTACAGGTAGCGGCCCTCTTGGTCGACACGTAATTCCGTGAGTTGGTTGGCATGATGCACAATCAATGTATGTAAATCATTATACATGTTACATCAATTTTTCGGGATTGGATATCGCAAATAGTCATTCCATGAATACATCGTATTATATAAATCCCCCAACCGTATTGTTGTGTTGCCTTGAGATGTTCACATAAATCCACGTTAGCGTTGGATACGCCAGTAAATATCTGTAGTTATGAGATGCGGGTCGAGTCAGGTTTTCTATAAATTATATTCCACATTATGATAATCACTACGTATGATGAGCCATATATACTTTGCTAGGAATGCATCTTATGTACGTTGTTTACGCATACCGATACCCCTTGTAGTATTGGAGTATGAGACGTCTCTAAACCCTTACATTACTTTTATGAATCTCTTAATTTATTGTTAATCTTAAAGGATGACCATCACTATGAGTAGGGCGTTGACCCTCTCCAACCATACAAATGATGCAGGTGACATACAGATTGAAGACTTGGAGGACCATCTCCCTTTGCAAGATTATACTAAAAGAATAAGAAGATAGTTTTATGAATTAGTTTTATACTTTCACTGTGAACTTGATAAATGTAATAAGCTCCCATTGAGAGGGCATTTAATTATTTACTGAATTCTTGTACTTTGATGAAATAATGAATACAATCAATTTTATTCTTGTGAATGTTACCTTCATGAATGTATCTGAATGTGATCTAAATAAAAAATAATAATAATAAGGTGTGATTTTTAAAGTATCCAATTTAGACATCGGTAACACCTAGTTTTCTCGGGTACGAATATAAACTTTGGCCGTGAAAATTCGGGGCGTTATATAGGGTGAAAATAGTACCACCCCAAATATATGCGGTTGGGCTTGACTTTATACAAATATTGGAACTCTTCCCTATACAACTCGAAGAAACCGAACTGATGCCAGAGGACACACATTCTAACCAGAGCCCTCCAGGCATTCGGGATTAGTTGGTCCGGGGCCAACTTCACCGCAACAAGAAATTTTTGTATCGTCGGATATAGAGGCAGGCGAAGGTTGCACTGGAGAGCTATGACATAAACGGCCAACTCGCCTGCGCGAGGCTGACCAGGGACTTCCCTCTACTCTAGGGCCTGAAGACTCAGGAATTTAGTAATCTACCCTTAACCTAAGGAGATCGGCCACCATCATGACAGAGCCGAAATATCCAATCTCCTCCATTGCAGCAGCCAGAGCACCCGACCCAGGCTGAACTCCTTCATCACTCGGGCCTTGAAACCTGACTTCCTCATCCTCCATGTTCGAGGAAGACAGAATGACCTTGTTTAAACAAGTGTCCTCAGGGGAGTAATACGAGTAGTTGTGGAAAGCCCCCAACACCAACCTAACCTTAAACCAATCCGACATCTTGACCAAAATAGAGGTGAGAAAGTGAACACATTGATGGAAAGGGAAAAAGTGCACAGGAAAGGGAAAAATCAACATGAAGAGGAAAAAGCTGTTGGAAAGAAGAAAAAAAGAGGGATTTCTAACTTATCGGAAATCACCCGATCTGAGAGAACATAGAGGAAAATAGGATGGAATGAAGAGCTCTGGGTGCCCTCTCTCCCCTTTATACAAATTGCGCCTGATGCATTGATGACGCCCCGTCAATGCCCGAGCACGCGAAGATGTAGTGTCACACGCTAGCTCTCTCCCCGTGGGACACATGGTGTTCGGCCGCCTCGAGCCCCGTTCTGAGGACAGTCGGCACTGTGCCAAGGTACCCTTAGCTCAAGCACCACCATCACACTACCATTATGGGGCTCTCACCTAGAGCTCCGCAACCGTCAACTTCCCACCACTCATAACAATGCGTAGGAGGTTCACCTTCCTTGGCCTCCCGATTTTTTGCTAACCGAGTTTTAGTCTGACCTAATGATTAAACCTGACCTAGCTAGAACACATGTTACTTATCCAGCTGACTATGTGGACAAGTAAGTAGGGGCGACTTATTATTATGGGGAAAATGTTTTGACTTACCTTCAACATACCAGGTCGAGTGTTCTAATGGCAACAGGTGCGACCTAACGGTCTAAGCACCCTCACAGGTCATCCAACCAGGAGGAAGACCCCATTTCCCAGCATCGGGTCAAAATTGGATGCTAACCTCGACCTTCGCATATATGTTGGGCTAGACCTCCATGAAAATACTGAGTCTGACCCCATCGGACTAAAGGCCAACCAAGAAGAGCTCGGTCTAGAGCTCGACTCCAATGGTAAATCGAGCCAAACCTAATCGACATTGTTGATCATGCGCAATCCACGCTGAAGATCGCGGAGACCATCTCCAACACGGCTCTTCTTGCCAATGATCTAGAAGGATCCCCATCGTGCATAAACTCAAAATCCTACGAGGATTTTGTCCCCGCCAAAGCATAAGCGACCATGCCCTACACTACCGCCTCTTCTCATCTATAAATAAGAAGATCCCCAGAGGGGAGAGGTATGCACAATCTCTAGCCCTATACACTCGACACTCAACTAGACCCAGATTCCTGACTTTGGCATCGGATGGTCCCCGGCACGAGACAGGGTCCACTTTATTTGCTTTTTATGCAGGTTCACGAGTCAGGGAGGGCTGACTAAATTTCTGCATCAAGAATTGGTAAATTGAAAAATGATCAATGCTCTCCGGTGATCCTAGTCTCATCAAGAAAGTTTACATAACAATTTTTATTTTTATTTTTAAAAATTATTAAAAAATGTATATAAATTATGACTTCTAGTAAGTAGTTGATTTTTGTTAAAAAGAGATGGCCTCATTTTAAAGCAGTACCAAACATGAATTAGGCCCCTTTTGTTAAATCTGAAGTCTAAAGCCTGAATCTAAAATCTGAACACGAAGTCTAAATTTGAAGGTGAAATTTTTGTTTGATAACTATTGATGAAGTTTGAAAATTAAGTGTTGAATTTGAAACAACTTGTTTGTTAACAAATATCTGAAGTTTCTGAAATCTATTAATTTGACACATTTTCCATATCTCATGTTTGAAAATGTTTTACATTATGAAGAAATTATTTTTTATTAAATAAAAATAAATTCCATTTAATTTAAATAAACTAAAGTACTTAATAGAAAATTAAAATATCAATAGCCATTAAAAAATAGACCATATATATATATGTATATATGTATATATATATATATATATATATATATATATATATATATATATATATATATATATATTTCTAATCTTCTATAAAGATAATAAAGAAACAATCAATGATGCAATGGAGAAGTGAATGAGAAGCTTGTTGTGTTTTGGCAAAACTTGAACGTGAACACCGCTCTTGTTTCTAATTGTATTTGATATGTTACATATCGTGGAGTCCACCATAATGTATTTGTTTTATATCCACTTCATCCATCCCCTTGGCCATCTCATTTTAAGGCATGGGCCTAAATTCAAAGTAGATCCTAATCTCTAGTGACCATGCCTAAATTCAAAGTAGATCCTAGTCTCTAGTGACCACACCATAAGAAATGGTGAGACAATGGTGCCCACATGGAGTGGATCTGACGGGTGCAACTTAGGTACTACACCATTCAGGATGCAGGAACTTCCTTCAAAAAGGCTTTAGCAGGAAATCCGCTTCCCAGTAGCGTGTTAGATCTGGATGGGGATTTCTTACGGACATTGCTACGGTAAGGTGGCTATTGAACAGTATTGTGTGGCCCCACCATAATGTACATGTTTTATCCACACCGTTCATCTATTTTTTTTTATCATTTTAGGGACTGATCCAAAACATTGAGGAAGATTTAAATTTCATGTGGACCAGACCATAGGAAATAGTGGGCGATTGAATGCCCACTATTAAAAGCTTCGTGGGGACAAAAAAATTTATGGATGAACCTAATATTTGTGTTTTCCCTTCATCCATGTCTGTCTAACCTAATCAACAAGTTAGGTGGTAAACAAACATTACAGTGGGACTAGAAAGGTTTTCATGTTGTGCATTCAATCACCACTATTTTCTTATAGGGTGGTCAACATGAGATTTGGATCTACCTCATTTAAAGGCCAAAGCATTAAAATGATCTGGAAAAATAGATGAGAGGTATGGATAAAACACATATATTATAGTGGGGTACAAAGAGCATTATCTGATTCCTCATTATTGGCAGCATTAGTGGGTTACAGATTTAATGCAAAAAGCCTTTTGCCAGAAGTTTTTGCACAAGGATTGTGGATAGGGACCACTATGATGTTTGTGAGAAATCCAACTTGTCCATCCATTTTTCAAGCTTATTTTAGGACGTGTAACCAAAAATAAGGTGGATCCAAAACTCAAATGGGCCACATGAGAGGAAATAGTAGGGATTTAGTGACCACCGTTGAAATATTTATATGGTCACAAAAGTTTTGTATCAGTGAAGTTTTGGTTTTTGGCTTCATCTCAATGAAAACCACCTTATAAATGATTTGGATGGCATATAAACATCAAGTTGGAGCCTAGGAAGGTTTCAATAGAAGGCATTCGTGTACCCAATATTTCATATCTCATGCCCACTTAAGTTTTGGATTATCCTCATTTTTTATTGCATGTCCTAAAATAAGATGGAAAATGGATGAACAGGTTGGATTTCTCATAAACACCGGTGAACCCAACCTTACATCCCAACGTAGGAGCTTCTTGGGAAAGGCTTTAGCAGGAAATATGCTGGCCAATGCTGGTTGGAGAAGGGCGGTCCTATCAGTGGCTCTGTGGGGCCTACCATGATGTATATATTTTATCCACACTGTTCATCCACTTTTCCATATCATTTGGAGGAATAAGATTAAAAAAAACAAAAGTAGATACACTACAAGAAAATACGCCTTTAGCCACAGTTCAAAATTGTGGATAAAAATATTAAAAACCGAAGCTAAAGCTTTAGTCTCAATTTTGCCTCAATTATCAAAACTGAGGCTGAAACCTCAATGGCTAAAGATTTTAGCCTCAGTTTTAGCAACAGAGGCTAAAACGGCTTTTATAGCCTCGGTTTTACCAACCGAGGCTAAAACAGCTTTTATAGCCTCGGTTCTTCAAGTGAAGCTAAAAGAACATTTTTAGCTTCAATTGTCTCAAAATGAGGCTAAATCAAAATTCTAGCTTCCATTGTTTCCAATGGAGACTAAATCCAAATTTTAGCCTCAATTGCCTCCAATTGAAGCTAAATCTATTTTTAACCTTGGTTCTCAACAACCGAGGCTAAAGAGAATAATTGAGTAAATTAGAGAGAAATCACAAACCCATTATCAGAATCAATAAAAATAGACACAAAATTCCAACTAAATTGATGGAAAGACGAAGAAGAAGAAGAAGAAGAAGCCAGATTGCCTAATAGGAAAACATGGATTCATACACAAGACAGGTAGAAGCCTACTTCTCAGGCTCATTTATATGTGCATCCAACAATGTAACCTTCAGGAGGAGACTCAAGCGAGCATGTCCATGGCTATAAACTCAATGATTTCCGAGTTATTCCTACCGTACAGATACGCTGTTTCCATGACTCCATGTAGCAACAAGCTGAATAAGAATTTCATTGTGCTGAGGAAAGCAAAAAATTCTACTGCGCCCACAGCAAAAGCATTCACATAATGCTCTCCAAATAGCTTCTGTAGCGTCTGAAGCTTAGGCAAAGCTACACATCTTGTAGCAGCAAATATTAGAGTTGAGACTGCTTCCTTTATGTCATTGGGGCAATCCCTGAAATAACAAATTGGAAAACATACATCAGATGATACAACCTGCTGAGCAAGCCATTCGTAAAGTTCCTTTTATGCATCATATCCGTGTTGAAAGATGCATGTGTTGCTTAACCAATGCTTGGAAAATGGGCATATACATAGTATAACATACAAGTACATGAAGTGGGAAATGGGCTAAAATGACTAAAGAGCATCAAAAGACTCTAGGCCAATGAGATTGCAATTCTTAATCAATAAAAACAGGACACCTAAGCACTGCTACTCTATTTCATATGAATCCTTGTAACATCCCATGATTAATATGCATAACATGCAAACAATCTACATACCAAGAAGCCTCACAGAAAGAGGGAGCTCTGCCTTTAGCAACTTGGTAGCATAGTTTAAGATATCCTCCCTTAAGCAAATATGCCTTTACAAAGACATGGCTCTAGTCCAAACCTGTAAATTGTATATTCAAGTAAAATTGTTAGTAAAAAAAATCAAATACTAAGCCATTTTTAAAACAGGGTTAGAAGCACTACTAAGAGGAGCATAACAAATTCTGTAATTTAAACCGTTCACAAGGGTCTGTAATGAATAGAAATGGTGCAATTGCATAGAATCATTTCACAAAATCTGTAATTTAAAAGAATTCTGTAGTAGAGAATGGCACTAGTGTGTAACCAAAAGTAGAAAGGGAAGGGTGCTGCTAGCAGCCAGAGTGTGGGTAGCAAAAATAAAAATAAAAAATCTTCTGTTGGAATATTCTAACCTCTGGATTATTCAAAGCCCTTATATATTCAGTGGTTAAGCAGACTCCCTATATTCAACGGAAAAGATGCAAACATTTTGGATCATTAAAAAGGACCTGATCTGGCGTCTTGACTCCCAACATATCCTGTTACAATACATCATGGAAGTAGTTTTGTACATATTTCACTTGATGATTAGTTCTTATCTGATAATGCATGAGATGCACACTCACTCCCGTCTAGATCAATAAAATTTTGTACCTCCCTGCTAGATCAACTAAACACTCATTTGAATATAAAAAATACACACATCCACATGCTCTCTTTTGAAAACATCATCCAAGTATCTCACTTCATTCATACATGAAGAAGCCAACAGAGAAAACATAAAAGGAAAATAATTTTCCTTCATAACCATTCTCTATATTATGTCCAATCACCTCGTGTGCGCCAAGTAGCTTTTCCTATGAATCCAAGAACACACATAGAATTAGAAATAAATCATACTAACATGAATCAATTAATTTTGAGCTTGGATGGATAAATACGTACCATTCTCATTTTATATGGCCATGAAACCATGGATTGACCACAAAATCTAAACGTCTTGGTGCTTCATTGAGTTATCTGTGAACAATGAAAATAACAGTAACTTCCTCAGAAAGGAACATATATATAGTCTATATAGAAAACAATCATATAAAAAGGACAAACAAATAAAGACCATTGAAAGTAAAACTAAAAATTTTCTCCATAGGTTGGAGGTTTCCTAGCCCCACACTTACCTTACAAGTAGAACATGAGCTGTACATGATTCGAGTTAGCTCGGTCAGCTCACTCGACTCGCCTCGGCTTGAAACTAGATTCAGACAGAGTTAAGTTGGTTTTTGGGCTCGAAAAAAATTCACGCCGAGTTCGAGTTTGCCCGAGCTCGAATCGACTGTTATTGCCTATCAAAATTAATTGTAGCTTTTAATCATTGCCAATAGAAACTAACTTTCTAACCACTTCTAGAATAAAAGGAATACCACATTCATGTATGCATCCAAATCAAAGTTAACAACTATTGTAGCCTCTTTCTCTCCTTTCTTGAGTTCCTTCAGGAGCTCTTCCATCACATGAGATGAAAAATAAAATTAAAAAAATTCAGTCTTGGATATGTGCAACAGTGCAAGTCATGCTGGCTAATGTATGCAGATGTATGCAGATGTTTTCTAAGGGATAAATTCATCTATCCTAAAACCTCTCATTCCACCTATTGAACAACAAAACAGAAATGTAGAATTGAGCTTAAATATTATATATGGGATACTGATATGGAAAGGATTTGTTATGTTCAGTTAAAATGCTTTCGTGACAATAAATCTTCTTGGTATCACAAACGGAATTGGTTTCCCTGTTGATGTGATTAACTACAACCTCTAGAAAATTAACAAATCTCATGTTCAAAATTTTAATAGAAGGGGTTTTCACATTTTAGTAAAAGGGGTTCGTTATCCTTATCCCTATCCAAGTACCCCTAGTATATAACTCAAGGAATCCAGTTTGTTAAAGGATCTGCATGTCGTATATAAGAATAATATACTAAACTAGGCCCATCAAATTACTTTTAAATCTCACCATTTTTTGAAGGATCCAAGCATCATAGATCAGAATAATGTTCTGAACCAGGTCCATCAAATTACTTTTTTAACAAAAAGCTTTAGAAACAACAACAAATATAAGAAATTAAAAAATCCATAATAGTGAATATCAAAATGTAAATGTCAAATAATGCTTCCAGAACAAACTATAAGTTGGTCATCAGTAATTTTTTTTATTGAGGTCAGGGAACCATCTCACATATTGAATTGATATATATTTTCTCTATTTCCCCTCAACATGTTATGTTCTACTGGTTCTTGAGCACAAATCTCACACCCAATTCATCTTTTCACTGTGTGTGTGTGTGTGCACGTGCGTGTGTGTGTGTTATACACGCTCCTGAAACTGAGAAAGAGAAAGAAGAAGAAACACAAACCGGCTGCCATTCACTCAACAGTTCCATCTAAGCAACATAAGCTGATGGCAAGAAATCCCTCCTAAAGTCATTCCTCTGCCCGTAAAGAACTGCCATCCCATCCGCTTCAGCAACATTCCTTTCCATAATCCTCTCCATGAAACAAGCCTCAGGAACCAGATCCAACCCCTGTGAAACCCTAATTCTCCCAATCCTTGAAAAATCTGTGCAATACTCCCCTAAATCGTCGCCTTCTTCCACATTCCTACCAAACGTGGCCCTACTCTTCGATCCGTGCCCATGGATCTCTACTTTCTTCACATCCCCCTCATCATCCACCTTCCTCGACATGAACCAGATCATCTCATCCCACTCCTCAACATTCTGCCGCAGCTTCTCGACATAGATCCACAATTCGGCCTCTGATTTCTCCATATCCTCGATTCGGAGCGTCGGATCACCGATTTTAACGATACTTACCTCGATCCAGAGAGATGTTCTAAATGGGAGGTAAAGATCTTAGGAAGAGAGATGATTCGGTGGGGATGAATTGAGGTCGAGTGAGAAAATCTAGCAAAGATGGAGTTTCACAAAGTGAGAGAGAGAGAGAGAGAGCTATTAAATTCGATCAAAGCTGAGAAATTGGGGATTTCAAATACATAGGGTGGGGTAGCCACAGATTAGCTACTGACAGGTCGAGTAGTGGTGTCACCAACTTCTGTGGGCCTCGCCATGATGTATGTATTATATCCACACCGTCCATCCATTTGGACAGATCATTTTAGAGCATGATCCAAAGAATGAGTCAGATCCAAACCTCGAGTGGACCCCCACCACAGAAAACAGTGGGGAGAGTGACGCCCACCGTCCATTTCCCTTGTACTCCATATGGCATCTCTTCAGTGGTCGGATCCTATTTATAACATTTGTAAATAAGTTTAAAGTTTGTGGGGCCCACTAGGATGTAAGTACTACGTCTACTCATAAGGTGGGCCCGTTCTGTATCTTAAAAATCAAGCTAGCACAAAAAATTGGTGGGCCACACCACAAGTAGACCAGCTATTAAAACTTCCTTGGACCCGAGCATGTGATTTTAGAGGTTTTCGCACTGAGGTTAGACAATCTCCGCCTATCAGGGAGTCTCATAATAACATGCCCAATGTCATATGCAATGGTCAACCACATCTCATAACAAATATGCAGATGATGCATATGGGCATGTATCGTGATGCTATGCTGTCACATACTCATAATCGGTATCAATAACTGGCACCGACAAGTGGCCTCGACAATGTGGACATTCAACCAACATTACGCCCAAGGAGTGGCCCACATAGAGCCTAACATATAATGGACCTATGGCCTCACAAGGGCCTGATATACAACACCATAGGCCTCACCCAAGAGCTTAATACACATCACGATGGGCCTTTCACATAGGCCTAACATACATCACAATGGGCGTTCGGCCTAACATACATCAATATGGGCTCCATCGCCTGGCCCCCAAATGCATCACAATGAGCCTCATCACATCGGCCTCGACAATCAAAATCAGCCTCGACAAATGAAATCGGCCTCAACAATCAAAATCGACACCTGAAATAGGCCTCGACACTCATAATCGGCCTCGACAATCAGAATCGGCCTCGATTATCAGAATCAATCGATAATTAGAATCGGCAAATCGGTCACGTCAATCGAAATCGATAATCGGTCATGACAATCAGAATTGATCGATAATCAGAATTGGCAAATCGATCAAATTAATTGGAATCGGTAATCGGTCATGACAATCGGAATGATCGATAGTAAGAATTGACAAATCGGTCAAGTCAATCGGAATCGGCAATCGGTTATGACAATCGGAATCGATCACTAATTAGAATCGGTAAATCGGTCATGTCAATCAGAATCGACAATCGGTCATGACAATCGGCCTCGATCGCTAATCGGCAATCGGTCACGACAATCGGAATCGGCAATCAGTCATGGTAATCGGCCTCAATCGCTAATCGGCAATCGGTCACAACAATCGGAATCACTCGATAATCAACAGATACACAAAGTGGGGTCCATAAATGATCAACCGATCAACCATACTATAAAGATCGGCACTCGGCCGTGGTTATATCAAATTCGATAGTACGGAGCCATCCGTCTACTGCAAATGGGGCCTACTTATTTAGGTTAACCCACTAAGGGAATGATGAGAATGAGCCTAACAAGGCCTAAGGGAAGGTCACAATATGTACATCCAACCATCATTGTCCATTAAAGTGGACATCTAACCAACATTGCTCCGAAGGAGTGTCCTACATAGGACTAAATATATAGTGGGCCCATGGCCTCAAGTACAATCACGATGGGCCTCATTTACGTCACATATGTCTCGTCATATTAGGCCAATATATATCTCATTGGGCCTCGAATATACAACAGGTGGGCCTCGCACCTGGGCATCGAATACATCTCAATGGGCTTCTTATGTCAAGCGGGCTACATCACATGGGCCGCATTATATGAGCCGCGCCAATGGGCTTTATGTACATCAAATAAGCCACACCAACGGGCCTCAAATATATCATAACGGGCCTTGTAACTGGGCCTCATACACGTCAAATCGGGCCTCTTATACATTACTTTTGGGCTCACCAAACGAGTCGCTTAAACATCACATTAAAGTGGGCCCTGCATGTCCTAAGGGGGCCCCATACACATTATCTACACCTCACATGGTAGCCATAACCGATGGATGGCGTGGTTACAAAGTAAATCAGGGTGGGCCCCACCATATCGTTTATTTTTCATCCAATCTGTCCATACAGTCACAAGGACCAAGATTAATTGAAAAAACAAATTCATACTGATCCAAAACTTCTGTGTACTAAAAAAAGGGTTTCAATGGTGAACGTTCAATCCCACTATTTTGGCAGTGTGGTCCACTGGATAACTAGACCTATCTCATTCTTTTTCTTATGCCATTAAATTATCTGTTAAAATGGTTTGACAGTGAAGATAAAACACATGCATCATGGTGAGTCACTGCACGGACGGTGCCGATTTAGAACATCAAGGTGGGCCGTACATGGCAGATGGAGGGCGTAGATACCATATATAAGGTGGGCCCCACGTGTGGGTGCCACACACACCAGCGGGCCCCACCAGCAAAACAGATGAACGGTGGTGTGTAAACATGTGCATCATGGTGGCCTAACACCGTCCTGCCCATCCAGCACCGTCCAGAGGTCTGGACGGTGTGGATGAATCAAATACATCACGGTGGGCTCCACCCACGCGTGCAGGGGTGGACCACGTCCTTTAGATGGATGGACGGTTTTGATATAACAAATACCTCATGATCAGCCACTGATCTCAGGGATTTTATTCAAAGAGGTGGGTCTCACATAGGGCCCAACAGATGAATATATATGTATTACATGATATAATATTATATATTATATACCCACTCAAAAGCGCAGGACACTACCCATACAGTGCAGATTTCTTTTTTTTTTTTAAGGTGGGTCCCACCTAGAGCCATCTCATATGTATATATAGTTCACACGTGGAGAAAATTTCACATCCAGGTGGATGGTTTGGATGGAACAAATCCATCAGGGGTGGGGTCCACGTACATGGCCCACCAGCCCTTTTAAATCTGCCCCATTTTTTTGTCCAGCAGGTGGGTCCCACATGGGGCCCACCACCTACATATATATATATATATAATATAATATATTATTATTTATTACAATATTTTTTATTATTTATTTAATTCTCTTTTCTTTTTCTTTTTTAAAAACAAATAGCCAGCGTCCAGATTTGTGGACCGCTGGATCAAACACATATACAGATGTGGCCCACCGTCCAAGCAATGGACAGTGAGGATCCACACGTACATCAAGGCGAGGTCCACCATGGAATGGACGGTGTGGATGTGGACCACACATCATGGTCAGGGCCACCTGGCCTGTTGACGCAAGTGGGCAGTAGCAGCTGCCAGCTGCATGGGACCCATCATCATATGAACGGTGTGGATTCAAATATATACATCAGGGTGAGTCCCTCCAGCGTGGCCGACCATAGATTTGTATCTGCCTCAATAGAGAGGGCGAGGATGCACCACACGTGCCCGATAGGTGGGGCCCATGATCTGGATGACATAGATAAGGCACATACCTCGTGTGGATGCACATGCTTTGGAAAAAGCTGATATTCATGTTTGCAAATGTCCAGCAGTAACAGTGTGCATGTAGCACCAGAAAATGGTGGGGTCCATGTCCTGATGACGGACGGACATGATAAAATACAAGCATCATGATGGGGTCCACACAGTGGACGGTATAGGTAACCCATACAGCGTGGGGTCCACAGAACTTTGCTGGCGTTTGGTATGCCAGCCAATCCCTTCCCCAATCAGGTGGGTCCCCACGTGGGAGATGGATAGGGTAGACAAAACACTTACATCACAGTGATCCCACGCTAGCAACAGATGGACGGTGTGGGTCATCAATGTGGGTCCATGCACCCTTGAATGAACATATGGGGGTGGATAAAACAAATAAACCATGTGGGGCCCACGGTCCCTGCTGACATCACATTAGTTGGGTCAGCAGTAGCTATTGGTTTTTCCACCTTACACGGTCCAGCAGTAGCTGCTGCTGGACGTCCTGAGGCTAGACGATCTGGGTGACCATCATCAACGTGGGCCCATGAATCTGGCCAAAATTGATGGATGGTTAGGATATAGTGCACACCTCATGATCAGCCCACCGTCTAAAAATCTGGACGGTGTGGATCAGAAGCATACATCACGGTGGTCCTCACAATAGGATGGCATAGATAATACATCAAGGAAAAAGAGATGGAAAGGGAGAGGGAGAGAGATAGAGAGAGAAGCACCCACCTTTGATCTCCTTTTCCTTCTTCTGCCTATGCGGTTTAAAGCCCCAAGGGGACAATTTCGATGGTTGAGATGATGATCTAAGGGTTGGATTGGGTGGTAGGAAGTGGGCCATGCCAAGCTTCTCTCATGGAGCTTGGACGATGGAGCCTCGTGGGGTTGCTTGGGAGAATGAGAGAGAGGTGTAAGAGAGAGAGAGAGAGAGAGAGAGAGAGAGAGAGAGAGAGATATAGAGATGGGTGTGATGGGTGAAAAGGTGAATGATAGGTGTAGTTTGTGTAAGAGAATGTTGACTTTAGGGGTTGCTTGGGGATGGGGTGATGTGTACTTGAGATGAGGTGTGATTGCTGGGATTGATGGGACATGATTTAAAATCTTTCTTGGGTTTGCAAATGTGCGATATTTTCTCGAACTGAACACGGGCCCACATCTCCTGGCCTGGGTATCGTCTCGACGCGCGAGATGCGGCATCGGAACCGCAACGACAGCGCGGTCGCATGGGTACAAGTATCGCGTCAAGCCGACTCTGAAATACGGGATATGACTCAAGATTACGTGCAAATGCCGATAACAGATCGCGGGTCGCCAGAATTCGACCAGGAGGAACGCGGAAGCCTACGGAACAATATGAGTTAGGACATGAAAAGGCCAAGCTATATGTCCTAGAGGGGGGGTGAATAGGACAATGCCAAATAAAACTTATAACAGCGGAATTAAAAAGAAAATGATAGTCAAAGTAAATCACAATGCAGGAAAGTAAAATAACCTCAAAATTCAGATCTTGAAAGGTTGATACAAACGTTGTTCTAAGGACAACCTTACACCAAAAATCAGAGTTTATGGTAGGACAACCTTATTTCTAGAAAGATCTTTGTATCAAGTCTCAAACCGAAGAGGAATACAAAAATAAATACAAACAGAATTGAAATAAATTGTAATCACAAATGTATTATTCTAGGGACAGCCATACACCATAAAAATGGCAGGGCAACCTTGCTAGAACAACTTTTAAAAGAAATTAAATATCAAGCTGATAAAGGAATAGCAGAAAATAAATTCTAAACTATTACAACATTCTCACAAAGCTTGAATTAAATGATCACAACATTCACCACCATACATACATCCCACAAAAGAATAATTAAAGATTAGAAGTATAAACCATTCAACCACAACACAGGGGATTATAGTGGTTTGCCTGTGTGTTCACTAACTGTTAAACGACAGCCACACAAAATGCTACTCCACTCCTAATATCCTCACACAGGGGATATTAGCGTTTACTAACAAAATAGGTTTTCCCAGGTTCACCCAAAACCTTCACAATTGTGTCTTTGTCTATGGGCTTACACAATTAAAAAAACCCCCACTTCTGAGTTTTCCCGGCTCTCCTTAAACAACCAATACAACAAGATTTTTCTGGCAAATCTTGAAAGAAACCAAAACAAAAAGGAATTTGCAATTAAATGTAAAATACCTGATTATCTCATTTGATGTAGCAGCCCGGTAGAACCAAATCAGAGTAGATGATTGAATGTCCAAGTTCAATGTCCAGTACTCAATTACAATGGTTCTAATTCTAATAGATTTTAAATTAAACCAAATAGGGCTTGCCTCAATTAATTTTAATTCCAAAGAAAGGGAATAATAATTCCTCTTATCAAATCAGATTGGAATAGCAGAAACAAAATCAATTAAATAAAGCTAAGGAAAGAGAATATTAAATAAGCACACTTAGCTTAGATGGAGCACAGAATTATCTCTCAGAAGTTCGATGAAGATTGGCTTGAATAGATTAATTAATTCGATGATTTCTTCTGAGATTCGTGCACTATTTATAAGTGAGAAGATCAAGTCTTCGACTGGTCTAGAGTGCTCTTCGACTAGTCGAAGCAATAACAAATATTTGAAAAATTCGGCGGGATATGCTTTGACTACGACTGGTCGAAGCTCTCCTACGACTGGTCGTAGGTCACCTACGACTGGTCGTAGGTTTCCTTCGACTGATCGTAGGTCCTGAAAAACTTTGCTGGAATTCGAGTCGAAGATGTTCGACTGGTCGAAGATGCAGTCGACACTGTTCCTATGACTGGTCGAACAATTTCCTTGACTAGTCGAAGCATAACAGATTTCATCCAAAATTTAAAACAAACTCACGACTGATCGAGAAATTTCTTAGACTGGTCAAAGCAAGTTTAGGACTAGTCGAAGAAGACCTAGGACTAGTCGAAGAACAGAGCAAACTCATGTAAAATAAACATTCGACTTATATATCCGAAATGACCTACTTCTAAGGTCAACTTATGGTCAATCAAACCTTAATCATGAAGTAAAGGACATTGAAACATTCGGAACAAGTGACCTTGAAGTATGAGCTTTGAAGTCTTGATGAGTTCAATCTTGAAATCTTGATGTAGCTCAATCTTGAAAGGGTCTTGAGTTCTTTACCAACTGCCTTGTACTCTTCTTGAAGTCTTGCAGCTTGAGTCTTGTCTTATGAGCAGTTCTTTCATTCAAGATTGATTCTTGTACTTGTGAGCTTTGCTTGATGTGAGCTTAGCTTGTTCATGTATGTTGATCCTTGAGAGAGCTTCACTTATGCAAGTTATATATAACATAACAGCGATTTTGGCACCACAAATTTGACAACAGACAGGGATATAAACTATAACACTTACAATCTCCCCCTTTGTCAAATTAGTGACAAAACACATAACCAAGATAAACAAAAGTAAAACAACTGGTTAATACCTGCAAATCAATATTCAACATTCAACCAGTTTCAACATTCAACCAGTGTCATTCAACAAGATCAAACATATACTCCCCCTGACTCCCCCTGACTAACATAACCAATGCTACTCCTCTCACAATCACATTAAGAACAAACCATTCTCCCCCTTTTTGTCACAATATGACAAAGGAGAACTAAATAAAGGAATTCATGAGAGTAAACATGAGGAGGTAAGAGAGTATAGCAAAAGAGTGATAGAGATATTCAGCATAGCATCACATAAAATAAATATCCAGCATAAAACATACATAGTATCCAAATCAAAATCAGTCAACCAAGTGCTAAGTTATAAAGTTATTACAGACCAGAAGTCTCATAAAAACTACTCAGAATTAGAACTTGAAGACGGAGTAGGAATAGAGGGATCAAGTTGGTGCATGCCTTTGTTCAAGCGCCTAAGATATTTGCGCATGTACTTGAATTGCAAATCATGAGCAACAGACATGTTTTCCAACTTAACATTTATATTCTCAACTTTACCCTCTAATGCTCTCAGATGAGCATCAACATCCGATGGTTCAAAATCTGGATCATTTGCTGAGTCAGAATCCAGTTCCTCAAAAATGTCATCCATATTAATGTCAATATTAGCTTCTTCATGACCACCACCACCACCACCACCTTGTTCAGGAAGCAGATCCAACTTCATCTTATTAATATTTGTATTGTTGAAGATCAGATGATGGATAGGTGCCTCATCAACTGGCATATCAACTAACATATGTGTAGCCAATACAGTCATTAAATAGGCAAAAGGAATGTCACTATGACCAGGATGGAGTCGAAACTGAATAATGAAATGACAGATTAAGGATGGCAAATAAATCTGAGTACCATTGGAAATAGTATTGATAACACGAACCATAAACGAAGTCAAGTCAGATTTATTACCCGAACGAGGATACAGATTAGAAACAAAGATTCTATAGAGAATTCTGTATTTGGGTAACAAATACCTTGCGGGAAGCGCATTCCCTTTTTGAGTCCATTGAACATCCATGTTGCACAAGTCTCTAGTGAGCATGCATTTTTCAGACATTGAGGGTTTATCAGTTAAGTTATGGATAGGAATACCCTCATCATTCACAGGAATGTCCATAAGGGCTGAAATTAAATGACGATCAACGTCAAAAGGCCCTTCTCTAGTAGATATTTTAAAAGTTAAATCATCCTGTGAGAATGATTTGGAAAAAGCTGATATTCATGTTTGCAAATGTCCAGCAGCAACGGTGTGCATGTAGCACCAGAAAACAGTGGGGTCCACGTCCTGATGAGGGACGGACATGATAAAATATATGCATCATGATGGGGTCCGCACAGTGGACGGGGTGTGTAACCCATACAACGTGGGGTCCACAGAACTTTGCTAGCGTTTGGTATTCCAGCCAATCCCTTCCCCAATCAGGTGGGTCCCCACGTGGGAGATGGATAGGGTAGACAAAACACTTACATCACTGTGATCCCACGCTGGCAACAGATGGATGGTGTGGGTCATCAATGTGGGTCCATGCACCCTTGAATGAACAGATGGGGGTGGATAAAACAAATAAACCATGTGGGGCCCACGGTCCCTGCTAACATCACATTAGTTGGGTCAGTAATAACTATTGATTTTTCCACCTCACACGGTCCAGCAGTAGCTACTGCTGGACGTCCTGAGGCTGGACGTTCTGGGTGACCATCACCAACGTGGGCCCATGAATCTGGCCAAAATGGATGGATGGTTAGGATATAGTGCACACCTCATGATCAGCCCACCGTCCAGAAATCTAAACAGTGTGGATCTGAAGCATACATCACGGTGGTCCTCACAGCAGGATGGCATAGATAATACATTAAGGTGGGCCATGCAATCAAGGAAAAAGAGATGGAAAGAGAGAGGGAGAGAGATAGAGAGAGAAGCACCCACCTTTGATCTCCTCTTCCTTCTTCCGCCTATGCGGTCTAGAGCCCCAAGGGGATAATTTCGACGGTTTAGATGATGATCCAAGGGTTGGATTGGGTGGTAGGGAGTGGGCCATGCAAGCTTCTCTCATGGAGCTTGGACGATGGAGCCTCGTGGGGTTGCTTGGGAGAATGAGAGAGAGGTGTAAGAGAGAGAGAGAGAGAGAGAGAGAGAGAGAGAGTGTGTGTGTGTGTGTGTGTGATGGGTGAAAAGGTGAATGATAGGTGTACTTTGTATAAGAGAGTGTTGACTTTAGGGGTTGCTTGGGGATGGGGTGATGTGTACATGACATGAGGTATGATTGATGGGACATGATTTGAAATCTTTCTTGGGTTTGGAAATGTGCGGTGTTTTCTCCAACTGAACACGGGCCCACATCTCCTGGCCTGGGTATCGCCTCGACCCGCAAGACGCAGCATCAGAACCGCGATGATGATGCGGTCACATGGGTACAAGTATCACGTCAAGCTGACTCTGAAATACGGGATATGACTCAGGATTGCGCTGAAATGCCGATAACAGATCACGGGTCATCGGAATTCGACCGGAAGGACCGCGGAACCCTATGGAACAATATGAGTTAGGATACGAGTCTTATAGGTTTGATGACATGGAAGGTTATAGGGTCTGGATAAAACTATACAAGCATGGAAAAAGTATATAGAAAAGACCCCTTCGATGACATCGAAGCCTGTTTGATGTCATCGAAGGGATCACGCGAGTTATGCAGAGTGCGTAGATTTGAGGCAGTTTTCAGATTTTTCCAAAGAGTTGTGGAAGGAGGTATTGCACAACTATAAATAGGAGTCCCCAGGGCATCCCTATGGATCTATTTAATCATTCTAGGGTTTGGAGGAGCGAAGCACAAGGATGGAGAGCCATCATCAGGCGTTTTCCTTCTTTCTTCCTTAGTTTTTCATGCTTTCTTCTAGGATTTTAATTCCAATCATGTCTATGGTTGGCTAAACCTATTAGCTAGGGCTAAGAGGTGAAGCTTGTAGCATGATGGGATATTTTCTATTGCTTTGACTTATGTTTATGTTGAACTCTCTTTGATTCTAATTTAATTCTTAAGAAATACTTTCAGTTTTTAATGGTTTATTGCGACTCAGATTAAAGTAGATCTGCAACAGCTTTGAGTATGTTCTTTTCACGTAGTGAGATTGTGAAATTAGGAAACTTGTTGTTCACCATCATCCCTTGTGCATGGTTGGATGACGAAATCCTTCTAATCTTCATGATTTTCTTATGTTTGTTTATGAGATTGGTATATCCTATTGTGAGTCATTGTCCCGGGCATGGTTTTGTGATGGGATCACTTTCAGTTCTCATAACTTTCATCCATTGAGAATTAGGTTAAAGGAAGTTCAGATTTAGTTTTACTAAGATATCTTCAGATTGGATAAGATGGAACTCTAATTCCAATTATGTCATTGAATCAAGCATAGACCTCCCTGATCTCTACAAGTGGAGCCTTGGAAACCCTAGTTTCTAAACTTTGAATTTCTTAAGTTCTAGTTAAATAATTCACAATTACTCTCACTATAATTCCCATATCCTATACCGTACAATTCTGTAGGCTTCCACGGTCCTCTCGATCGAATTCTGGTGACCTGCGACCTGTAATCGATGTTTGCTCTCGACCCTAAGTCACATCCCAAAGATCTATATCGGCTCGACTCGAAACTTGTATCCTACCGACCACGCCGTCACCGTGGTTCCAACACCATTTCTCGCACACCGATGTGATACCCAGGCCAGAAGATGTGGGCCCGCGTTCATTTCGAGGAAAACATCACGTATGCGAATTTCGAGAGAATCTTTACAACCTATCCCATTAATCAATCAAGTCAAGTACACACCCTGTCGCAAGTACAAGCAACCCATCCCCTTTTTCCCTAAGTCAACTCTCTCTCTCTCCACCCATCACCCATCACTCCATCTCTTTTCATCCCATCATCTCTCTCTCTCTCATTTCTCTCTTCATTCTCAAGCTCCCAAAGGGAACATCCAACGTCCAAGCTTCCCAAGCCTAACCCAAGTGTGGCCCACTTCCCTACCCCAATCTCCCATCTTAGTTGTCCAATCTTCATCATCCTCCATCAAGATCGAAGCCAAGGAGCCTAGGAGTTCAATGAGCTAAAGAAGAAGGTCGATAGGTGGGTGATTCGCCGATGATTGTAGGTTTAAGGGCCCACTTATTGTGGGACCCACTTGATGTATGCATTGTATAAGGGAGGGCCCAATAGTGGCGAGGTCCCTCTCCTTCACGTTCCTCTCTCTCTCTCTCTTTTGTTCTTGATGATGATGATGATTGTATGGCCCACTTGATCCACGCCATCCATGAGATGGACCCCACCTTGAAAACGGATTGGCTGGGTACCTCACACTAGTTATATAGCTGGTGTATTGATGCCACCAAGCTCTGTGGGTCCCACTACAGTGACGAAAGCATGTGCTGTGGGTCCCACCATCTACACCGTCCATGGATTGGACAGGTGGGAGCCCGATGTGATGTATATGTTTCATCCCATGCCATCCTTCTGACAGGCTATGTGGGGCGCACCGTGATGCATTTTTGATCCACACCGTCCATCCATTTTCAGGATGTGGGATGTGTGGACCACACTGCAATGTATGGGTATTAAAACCCTCACACGTGGGACCCATGATGGATGTGTCTAGCATCCAGGCCGTCCATCCCTTCCTGGATGCTGGATGGACGCTGGAGGTTTTCTAAAGTAAAATATATATATATATATATATATATATATATATAATATGATATATATATATATTATATATCTGGTGGGCCCCACGTGGGACCTACCTATTGAGAGAAGTGGATTGGCTGGTGTATCTCACACCAGCTATATAGCTGATGTGAAACGTCAGCAAGTTTCATGGGACCCACCTTAAATGTATCATCTACATTGTCCATCTGGACGGTACCATGTACGGCCCCACCATGATGCAGTGTCATATCTGCACCGTCTGTGTAGTGGCCCACCTTCATGTTTGTGTTTATCACACTGTCCATCCATCTGTGGAAACCCACCATGATGTATGTTTTGTATTTCACGCCGTCCATCTAGACAAGTGTGGCCCACATGATGCATGTGTTGTATCCATACCGTCCAACCATAGTGGACATCGATCGTCCTATGGTAATACAATAAGAATGAGTCAGATTTGAAATTCCAGCGGACCCCACCATTCAAAATAGTGGGGACAGTGACATCCACCATTCAAAACTTCTTGGGAGCCACGATAGTTTCCAATCAAGCTGATATTTTTGCTTTCACTTCATCTATCTCTATGTTAATTTATGAATAGGCTGGATCTCAAAAATATATCACGGTGAGTCTTATAAATGTTTTAACGATGGGTGTGCCTGCTCCCACGATTTTTCCGTGGTGAGTCCTATAGGATTTTATCACTGGAAATCATTATCTCCACTGCTAGTTGTAGTATGGTCTAGATGATCTTTCGATACGATTCATTTTTGGGAATGTATGCGGCCCACTTGATGTTTATGAGGCTCATTGGTGTGGCCCGTTGATGCGGCCCACTTGATGTTTAAGAGGCCCATTGGTGCGGCCCATTGATGCAACCCACTTGACGTTTATGAGGCCCAATGGTGTGTCCCATTAATGCGGCCCACTTGATGTATATGAGGCCCACATGATGAGGCCTGATGCGTTGTATATGAAGCTCGTATGATGAGGCCCATTTTGATATATTTGAGGCCCAAAGAAATGTGTGTGAGGCCTTTGTGTGAGGCCTAATGTGATGTATGTAATGATGCTTATAATGGTCCATGACTTGTGAGTAATGATGGTTTTACATCCATATTATAAAAGAAATGATGGTTAAATGTCCGCATTGTAACTCTCCCTAGGGCCCATTGTGAGGCCCATACTTATTGTGTGTAGGCCGTCTAGGCCCATCTTCGTTATGAATAAAGTTCATCACCATATAACATGCTTTGTATAGCTTCATGATTCATGCTCATACGCATCATATGTATGCTTGATATAAGGAGTGACTGATCATAGCATATGCCTTCGAGCAGATTGTTTATGGGGCCCCCTTATAGGCGGAGTTGCCCCACATGAGTGCGTAGTATGCGCAGGATTGCTACATGATTAATAGTGTAATTCATGCACCTCGCATTTGTATGACATGATTACTATATGCCTTAGCGACATCAGAGATGTGGGCTCCACAGGCATATTGTGGATGGTAGGATCGAACAATGGAAATAATGTTACTAACATCAGCGCACCATAGATGTCCCTGGGTAAAAATTCCTAAACCTAATGGTACCAAAAGATGACTCTAACGTCGAGACCAAGTGGATATATGAGCCCACGAGGGCCAAATACCTGGAGGCCGCGTCTCCATCTGTGTCATGGTCGGTTGGAAGGGGGTGTGGCCTTACCCGCCTGAGGGAAGGGGCATTGCTAGGCTGACTATGACCAGCTCGTAAATGGGTCCGCTATCGACATGCCAGATAGGTATTGGATAACTATTGGCTAGGCAGATAGTGAGGTTTCTTACGCTCACTTGGACTACGTGCCTGCGAAAGGGGTAGTGTCATTTGGAGTATACTAAACCCCGATGATTATCCAGAGTGAGAACTGTACTGATATTTGATGCTCTAGTGATGAGTTGCACTGATATGTAGATTCGGATAAGGACTGGTATGCTTGAGTTGCATCTTGCATCGCATGACCTTGGTATGGCCGATAACATTTATGCCTTGCATCACATAGCCATGGTACGGTTGCTAGTATTCATGGACTTATCAGCATGATTCCGCATCACTTTGATATTGCATTCTGAGCATGCTTATATTGCGCACACACTCTCACTACCCACTAAGCTTTTTATAAGCTTATGCACGATTGATGCGTGCAGGTGATGCCAGGATGCAGCGGTAACTTAGTCGTAGAAAGAGCATACAATCGAGATTTAGGAGTTTTCGTTATTATTATCATTGTATTTTTCTTCATGAGCATTATACCTTAAAGTTTTTTATCATGGTGGATTTTGTGATGGTGTCTTATGGTTATTGTTCGTGGGTTATGCTTATGGCTATGCTTACTGCGAATCAAATTCATGTTGAAAATCCTCCTTGTAGGATCCCAGGATTGGAACCTAGTGTATGGGTGCCAGGGGCCGAGAATGGAGTACTAAGGAGGCTGTCAGTGTTGGATTCGGTGATCGGAAATTTTATGAGCCTGGTTTCTTAGTTTGGGGTGTGACAGAAGTTAGTATCAGAGCATAACTTGGGAATAACTCAGGACAATATCACATATCTACTATGAGCTTAGGACAATTAGGTCCCGAATGCATAACATCCCGATTTAGTTCCCTAATGTGCGTGCATTCGAGAGATTCTCAAGGTTGATTGGCATCCTTGTTCTTTCCTATAGGATATGCCACATAGGAGGGCGACCTGAGCGACTCCCACTCCACCACCTGAGGCTCCCACTTTACCACCTACAACACCTACTCCACCACCATATATCCCTGCTCGTCGGCCTGAGGATGTCATTCCTCCACCCGAGACCAGTGCAGATCTTACAATACCCGTGAGTGCCTCCCAGTTACTCAGATGTTGCAGGCTGTGGCGGCCGCCCTTTAGGGACAGGGCAGGTACCTTATTGTTTCGTTAGCCCATGTAGAGTAGGAGCGGCCTTCTTTGAGAGTTTTAATAGCTCAATCCACCGCGTTTCCAGGGCGAGCCAACTCTAAGAGTAGCCAGGAGGTGGCGCTCCGACGTAGAGAAGATTTTTGATATGATGTCATGTACGACCCAGCAACGGGTCCGGTTAACTGTGTTTCTTCTCTAGGGTGAGGCCGAGCACTGATGGACCTCCGTTACCCATGTTGTAGGGCCTGATTTCGCCTGGACGTGAGAGGATTTCGTAGACCGATTCGACCAATAGTACTTCCTTGACCACATTCGTTGGCAGCGAGCGTTAGAGTTCGAGACCTCCATTACCCATGTTGTAGGGCCTGATTTCTTCTAGATGCAACTCATTTTGTGGTGTTATCGAGGTTCGCACCATATTTGGTTAATGATGAGGGGCGGAAGGCCCACCGTTTCGAGAACGGCTTACATTACGGTCTTTAAGGCCATGTTATTAGGTATGAGCTGCCGACTTTTTAGGTGGTAATAAGGAGGGCTTAGATTTATGAGACTGAGTAGGCTAGTACGCAGAGCGATTGAGATCAGAGGAGAGACCAGAAGAGGCATGCCCCCTCCAGTAGCTCCCATCAGCATCGGCGGCCGTAGAGGCACAAGAGCTACCCACCGCTAGAGCACCAACACTGCCAACGACACCTCAGCGCCACCTTAAAGGACATTTATAGGGACTTATTTTGGATGTGATAGGACAGGACACCGGCTGCATGAGTGCTCCTACCCTCAGCAGCAGCAGCAACTGAGAGGGTCACAACAGCCTCCACCGCAGTAGCGACCCCAGCCACCTTAGCAACAGAGGCCCCATTAGCAGTAGAGACAACAATATAAGCCGCCCTAGCAGTAACAGCACCCTCAAAGGGGACAAGTACCTCTCCAACCAGTTTAGGCTAGGTTCTACGTAGCTCAACAGGATCCTCAGTCATCTGGAGGAGTCATGAGGGTATTCTTCCCGTCTCTGCATGTATCGCACGTGTACTATTTGATTCTAGTGCATCGCATTCGTTGATGTCCATGGATTTTTGTCACTCGACTGGAATGCCGACAGACTCTGCTAGTGAGGGATTGACCGTATCGATGCCCTTGGGGAAGACTACAATGTAATGCCACTTCTATTCGTCTTGCCCCGTGTTGGTGGGAGAAATTTTCTTTCTTGCCGACTTATTTATGTAACGCCTTGAAAATCGGGGGTTGAGCAGGTGCCCAACTCCCGAGTTCCAACGCATCACTTATGCAACATACATAATGATGATTCGATGTTGTCCATGTTAGTGCATAAAACATGAATGAGATTAAGCTAAATCAGCAAATCATACTCTAAGGATAGTTATATTTACACAAGCGAAAGACTGTAATCAGAATATAAAATATATAAATCATTGTAGGTCCTCAAAGTATGAACACATTTCTAGGTAAAATAGTTGCAAGTACTATTTCAAGATACAGAATGTCCATAAGAAATGATGGTCCACTACAAGTATAAGCCCTGAAGCCCCATCGATCAGAACAGTCTATATGAACCCGCCTAAATATTGCATATATGAGAATGCCTCCTCATCATCCTCAGAGTCCGGCTCTGCCTCGCAGGCTACGCCATCATTTGATCCCACAATAGGGTCTGGTTGGTGTTTAAAGCACCGTCCCATAACGTGGGAGTGAGTGATCAACTCAGTGGAACCATAAAGCAAAGGTTAACATGTTATCAATTCAGTCAAGCAGTAATGATAAAGTAGACATATCAGACATTCCTAGATACCCTTATTAATGCAAGGATGAAATGTAAGCATGATGCATGCCCTCACCTATACTCCCTCGTGCGACACCATCTTACGGTCACGGCATGCTTTCTTCCCTCTGTGCTCTTCAACCCGGCGCACATGCAGTGCGATAGAAGGAGCGTGATTACTGAGTTATTATTAGTCCCTTTCATACAGCAGGATTGGGAATCTAAGGTACCTCCCTAGTATCATTCCCAAACAAGGATCCATTCTAGGGTCGTCAGTCCTAGTTAATCGCATACGATGTTACGGTTCTAGGTCGCTGCAAAGGGCTCATCACTAGATCAGTACAGGCCTAGTTATACTCTGATTACCATGGAAAGGCTCGTCGCCTCACCGCTGGTTCAGAGTGTGCTCGGGGTCACTACAAAGGGCTCGTCACCTATCAGTGTAGGCCGATAGTGCGAATACAGTGTCCCATACCACCGTATTCGGCTCACGAGTCTATATTGGTCAATGGACACTATAGGGAGGCTTGTCGCCCTAGCGTAGGCCAACAGGTCGACCACGGTGTCCCATACCACCCTGTCCGGCTCATGAGTCTTAGCGGATTGAGGTACCAAGGTTAACGGAATTTCACTGGTAAGTTTAGTACCTTAGGTTCAAACAGTAGCATCCATACATGGTGAACATACAATAGGGCCAATCGGGTTACTTGACGAGGTTGACTAGTACGAGCGCACATCGAAACGATCGACATGAAGTGCGTAAGCACTTCGTGTGCCCTAACCACTGCCGACGACCAAGTACGACTCGGGTTCACTAACACATCCAATGTGGCAAAAATAACCTCAGCCACCAAATCAGGGCCTATTACCGATTGCCTGGACTATATCATAGTCCAAACCTCATTCAGTTTTCATAGGTAATCATACGAGACCGTCAAAGCAATAACGGATAATAATTCAATTCCTACTATCATATGACCATGTAGTGAAAAGCAACGTAAACATGAGTGTACAAACATTCAGTCCATAATGAAACAGACATCATAGTATAACATACATGGAGGAAATCGTGCACATAATTAAGGTAGCCGAGATTCATATCTCAACCCTCATACAAAGTACTCCTTAGTAACAAGTAGCTCATTCAGACATTTCTACAAACACTTAGTCAACGTACAACTTCATACATGATGTATGTTGATCACACATGTATTAGGCCAAATCCTTTCACAAGGGAGTTGCCCCGTATACCACATGCATATACTTACGGCAGATAATCATGGCATGCATGAATCCGGGTTCCATATTCATTTAATCATTTCCACAAACACTTGGGCTACACACTTTAACATATATAACGTATATTGGCCGTGGCGTGATTTAGGGCAAGTCCTTTTGCTAAGGAGTTGTCACATATATAACAAGCATATATCCACGACAAATAATCATGTTAGGCACAAATCCAAATTCCATACATATTCAAACATCACAACATATGCATAGAATACACTATATGCCACATAGTTCATATATACTTGTAAAATGAAACAAACGACGCATTTTGCATATAAAATAGCACCCACGTCAGTTATAAATCATTAACCGACATTGAAAGCATTGAAAAAAATAACCTATACGTCTATAGTCCGCACCTTTCGCCGATAGACCCGTAATGAACTCAGTTTTAAAGCTAAGTCTTTGCCTACGGCAGATTGACAACCTATAACATGAATTAGGTTAGCTATTTCATAACTTACACTAACTGAAACCCTAAAATAGATTAGGGTTAGGTTTTCTTACCTAAGAACGGGATTGGTATTGCCTGTATAGCGACACAGGATTGGTGGTTAAGCACGTGGAGCGTCAGGGAAAGATCCTAACATCTATCTCTCACTCTCTCTCTCTCTCTCTTCCTCACTTTCTTCTTCTCTTTTCTCTCTTCTTTCCCTTAGGGTTTGCAAAATTCGTATGGCATATGAGAGGGAGTGTTTAAGGTCCTTATATAGGCCCAGGTTCAATGGGAATGGCCCCATGGCTAAGGTATACTTAGGTTATATCCAAATACGGACTGTTCTGGTCCAACAGAGCGCTTCTAGTGGTCCTTTTTCCACGTGCGATCAGACTTAAGCTCCCTGACCATGGATCTAGGTTAGGCTGAGTTTTCGTTCCGATCGGATTTACAGATCAGCCGTGGCGGACCAGTTTCAGTGCAACGGTCACGGTCACTCGATCAGGGCCACAAGTACATCGACATGTGTGGGACATTTTTTCTGATCCGATGGTGTATTTGGGTCAGATTCTGATGGTCTGAATCTTTATATTTGGCTCGAAAGCGACACGACTTGGATTAGTTAAATTCAAATTTTTATTTCTAAATATTTTCACGTTTCTCACACACTCTGCTCCGGGCTCAAGTTGTGCATTTCTAGACACAATCAAGACTTGATTTCCGAGGGGGTTGTCAAGTCCAGTAATGCCTTCATATCCGTATAGTTTTGGGGTAATCGGACTTTCGAAGTGCCGTCCAGGTCCGATACGGAGTTTCAAGGTGCTCCCGAGAGCAACTAGGTTTTGAGATGGATCCTAAGTTTCAAGATAATGTAGCATTAATGATTCTACACATTTTGAGTCTTGCAGTTCATATTAAAGTAGTTTGAGATAATTCTATTGATTGTTCAGTTTAGCACTTAACTAAATCGTGCCCTAATTACGATAGAATAAGGTCGTAGGGCAGTTCTACGCCCCTTTTTGGCACATTTAGTTGGTGTATTATTTTAATTATTTTTTTATAGTTCTTCATCAAGTCCATTTCATTCCTACCAAATTTTATTATATTTCGTGTTGTAGAAAAATTCTAAAAATTCCAGAAGCAGCAACTGTCCAAACTAATGATTTTCGGGCAGTTGTCACAATGACCTATATTTAACTATATTAAGTATTTTATTATATTATTTATTTATTTTTATATGAAACTAGACTTATCAAGATTAAATTTGTCATTTCAATCATTTAAATCGAAGTTATAACGAGGGAGATATGACTTTTCAAAGTTAGACGAAAGTCACAGAAATTTGTGAAAAACGGACCGCCCGGCTCGATGCGGCCCGATCGGGCCCGCTGTACAGACGAGGCCTCACTGAACCGGTGAGCCCCTCGCCGGTCGCTAGACTCTGGGGTGATGGCTCACCCCAGGAGCGATGTCCTCCCCTCCCGGGGTTGCCGGATACATGCGGGACCCACCTCAGGTCCCTCCGAATTGTGTCGTTTGGGCCCCCGAGTCCATCGAGGCATTATTAGGTCTCATTTGTAAACCAAAATAATTTATTTGACGTGCAATATATGATTTTGGGGTAGGAGAAGCTAATCTATCTAAATAATCTATTTATTTCATAAGATTCTAAAAGGTTAATAGTCAGAAGCCCATTTATTTACGTATTTACCATTTATAATAAGTTTTAGTTTAAGTATTATTCTTCATCATTTAAACTTTAGGATTAGTATTTAATATGAAAGTACTTAGAAAAATTTGAAGAATAAGGTGGTGAAAGGTGAGATTTTTTTAAGGAAATGGGAGATTTTGAAGGAAATGGGTTGAAAGGAGATTTGAGACTTTGGGATTGAGTTTTTGAGAAGTAATTAAGGTGTTAGGATTGACCCATTGCCTAAGCATATCTAACTCCAAGTTGGTAAAAATTCGGGGTGTTACAATCTACCCCCCTTAAAAATAATTTCGTCCTCGAAATTGGCTAAGGGTAATAAGTAAGGATTTCATTATTTCTTTTGCCTAAACTTTATTGATTTCAAGTTTATATGCATGGCAGGATGTGCACTATCTATGCTAGTCTAGCTCATTTTAGTTTACCCTCCTCAAAATTGTTTCACCCTAAAATTGGCTAAGGCTCCTATTAAGTTCGTATTCAACGAGCACATTGTAGATACACTGACCTTGGTTATTGTAATTCAGCTCGTACCCATTATTAGGCCTATTCTTTAACATGAATTGGTTTAACACTTGAAAACTAATTGCTTTCCTTCAAAGACTTCATTATAGGCATTCTAAGGAAGATTCAGATCCTATTTAGTGACCTATCCCTTTGCACAGCTTGGATCAATTTCCCTCAATCCTGGGCTACTGGGGCAGGGGCCCACCACGCTTCCGCTGTGCCACTCTGATCCAATAGATGTATAGACTGACTTAACTAGATTGAGCTCATAATGTTCTACCCCCCTTAAAATTATTTTCACTCTCAAGGCTCAAGGATTTATGTCTTGATCCGTATGTCAGAACAAGGTGTAATTTGGGACCTATCCTCGACACGGAATGGGAAACGATCTCTCCATACATTGGTCTTCCTTTCATCGATGAAGTGTACTATGACGTTGGTACCTATGGTTACAGAAAGATGCTAAAAATGATGGGTGTTGTAGTTGATTTCGGGAACGAGTGTAAGTTTATGGCAAGATCCCTAATTCTACCAAGGAGTTTTGTCACAGTCCAGACTTACCCTCTTTAATCATGTCTAGTTTAATATTGTAAGATAATCTATACATTATTAGTACATAAGGAATTTGGACAAAATAGGTTAACGGGCACACTATCCTTCTAAGTTCATATGCACAATATGTATGCTAGAATGGTCTATGATTTGGGACCTAATTCCTAACTGTCTGTTGCCCATTTGAGAAATTTCTTGGGCCTAAAGAGGAAAATCTCTATTGGCTATATATTCTTAACACTTCTCAAATACGAAGTAATAAACTTTAGTTGTAAGTGGTAGGGCTAACACGGAAGGAAAGTCGTGTAGTAGGTCTGAGCTGGATACATAGACCTTCTCCTCGTGAGGACAGAAAATTTATCGTATCAGTTCTTAATCCTAGTTGATCCCAATCTTCTGCTTGATCAGAGCATAGAGTTCATTGGTAACTACCAGGATTGAGAATTCGATTCAAACTGCGAATACTTCGCTTATATATAGTTTCTCTACTTCGTGTTCCTGATCGTAACAAGTCCTTAAGAAGGTAATTCTAAGGGGTGTATTGATTTGACCTACATTAAATCAAAGGGATATATAAGTTTTCTCTGAACGTGACTAATTTTTAAGTCAAAACAGCTTCCTAAGAGTTATTAAAGAAGCCTATAAGTACTAAGGGGATTCAACGAAAGAACGAGGTCTCACTCTAACCTAATCAAGACAGCTAAGTCTATATTCCAATTTTCTTAGTATAATCGGTCCTTTTACAGTCCTTAGTATAACCAGTATCCTAGTCATAACTTGGGAGTAGCTATAATCCACTAGTTGTAATCCAAAGTCTATGCTCATATGCTAGATGATTTCATACCATTTCCAATACAAGGAATTGTTTTATCGTTTAGGGTCAAAAGTTGTCTGATTGGAATTGAGTTGTCTGAACTTGAAAGTATTTGCACTCGTGCACTTCACACATGACCATACCAGCTAGGGAGGTCCTAGGGTTTACATTATTAACTTATTCGATTTCTTATACTATCAGATCTTTCAAAATCTAGGAGTACCAACTCTAGGTCCAAAACTCTACATGTCCCAACATTTGATGGTCATTGTTGTTTATATAATTTTCATTCCCAAGGTCTTAATTATCTCATTACTCCCTCTAAATTTCTTGGTTTTGGTTCCTTAGGCCTGTAAGGTCCACTTTTCCTAACTGCACGTGCACATATTCATGCTTTTTTGGATTTGTTTCGAGTTCAAAATTATCAAGGTCTCTAAGTTTCATCACCCGCTTCCTAAATCAGAGTACGTCAGTGTGCGTCGTGTTACAATAACCTAGGTCCGGTTTAATCCAAATCATGCTCTGATACTAACTTATAACGCCTTGAAAATAGGGGGTCGAGCAGGTGTCCAACTCCCGAGTTCCAATGCATCACTTATGCAACATACATAATGATGATTTGATGTTGTCCATGTTAGTGCATAAAACATGAATGAGATTAAGCTAAATTAGTAGATCATACTCCAGGGACAGTTAAATTTACACAAGCGGAAGACTGTAATTAGAGTATAAAATATATAAATCATTGTAGGTCCCCAAAGTATGAACGCATTTCCAGGTTAAATAGTTACAAGTACTATTTCAAGATACAGAATGTCCATAAGAAATGATGGTCCACTACAAGTATAAGCCCTAAAGCCCCGTCGATCAGAACGGTCTATATGAACCCGCCTGAATACTGCATATATGAGAATACCCCCTCATCATCCTTAGAGTCTGGCTTTGTTTCGTAGGCTACGCCATCATTTGATCCTACAACAGGGTCTGGTTGGTATTTAAAACACCATCCTGTAATGTGGGAATGAGTGATCAACTTAGTGGAACCATAAAACAAAAGTTAACATGTTATCAATTTAGTCAAGCAGTAATGATAAAGCAGACATATCAGACATTCCTAGATATTCTTATTAATGCAAGGATGAAATGTAAGCATGATGCATGCCCTCGCCTACACTCTCTCATGCGACACCATCTTACGGTCGCGGCATGCTTTCTTCCCTCTATGCTTTTCAACCCGGGGCACATGCAGTGCGATAGAATGAGCATGATTACCGAGTTATTATTCGTCCCTTTCATACAGCAGGATTGAGAATCTAAGGTACCTCCCTTGTATCATTCCCAAACAAGGATCCATTCTAGGGTCGTCAGTCCTAGTTAATCTCATACAATGTTGCGGTTCTAGGTCGCTGCAAAGGGATCGTCACCAGATCAGTGCAGGCCTAGTTATACTCTGATTACTACGGAAAGGCTCGTTGCCTCACCGCTGGTTTAGAGTATGGTCGAGGTCACTATAAAGGGCTCGTCACCTATCAGTGTAGGCCGACAGTGCGAATACAGTGTCTTATACCACCGCATTCAGCTCACGAGTCTATATTGCTCAATGGACACTACGGGGAGGCTCGTCGCCCTAACGTATGCCAACAGCTCGACCACGGTGTCCCATACCACTATGTCCAGCTCATGAGTCTTAGTAAATTGTGGTACCAAGGTTAACGAGGTTTGGTACCTTAGGTTCAAACAGTAGCCTTCATACATGGTGAACATACAATAGGGCCAATCGAGTTACTTGATGAGCTCGACTTGTACGAGCGCACATCGAAATGATCGACATGAAGTGCGTAAGCACTTCGTGTGGCCTAACCACTGCCGACGACCAAGTACGACTCGGGTTCACCTAACACGTCCAATGTGGTGAAAACAACCTCAGCCACCAAATCAGGGCCTATTATTGATTGCCTCGACTATATCATAGTCCCAACCTCATTCAGTTTCTACAAGTAATCATATGAGACCGTCAAAGCAATAACAGACAATAATTCAATTGCTACTATCATATGAGCATGTAGTGAAAAACAACTTCAACATGAGTATACAAACATTCATTCCATAATGAAACAGACATTATAGTATAACATACATGGAGGAAATCGTACACATAATTAAGGTAGGCGAGATTCATATCTCAACCCTCATACAAAGCACTCCTTAGTAACAACTAGCTCATTCAGACATTTCTGTAAACACTTAGTCAACGTACATCTTCATACATGATGTAAGTTGATCACACATGTATTAGGCCAAATCCTTTCACTAGGGAGTTGCCCCGTATACCACACGCATATACCCACAGTGGATAATCATGGCATGTATGAATTCGGGTTCCATATTCATTTAATCATTTCCACAAACACTTGGGCTACACACTTTAACATATTTAACGTATATTGGTCGTGTCATGATTTAGGGCAAGTCCTTTCGCTAAGGAGTTGTCGCATATATAACAAGCATATATCCATGACAGATAATCATGTTAGGCACAAATTCAAATTCCATACGTATTCAAACATCACAACATATACATAGAATACACTATATGCCACATAATTCATATATACTTGTAAAATAAAATAGACGACACATTTTACATATAAAATAACACCCACATCAGTTATAAATCATTAACCGACATTAAAATCTTTGAAAACCATAACTTATATGACTATAGTTCGCACCTTTCGCCGGTAGACCCGTAACGAACTTAGTTTTAAAGCTAAGTCTTTGTCTACGGCAGATTGACAACCTATAGCATAAATTAGGTTAGCTATTTCATAACTTACAATATCTGAAACCCTAAAATATATTAGGGTTAGGTTTTCTTACCTAAGAACGGGATTGGTATCGCCCGTATAGCGACACAGGAGTGGTGGCTACGCATGTGGAGTGTCAGGGAAAGATCCCAACATCTATCTCTCACTTTCTCTCTCTTCCTCACTTTCTTCTTCTCTTTTCTCTCTTCTTTCCCTTAAGGTTTGCAAAATTCGTATGGCATATGAGAGGAAGTGTTTAAGGTCCTTATATAGGCCCAGGTTCGTTGGGAATGGCCCAGGGCCAAGGTATACTTGGTTATA
This sequence comes from Magnolia sinica, assembly GCF_029962835.1. Classification (NCBI taxonomy): domain Eukaryota; kingdom Viridiplantae; phylum Streptophyta; class Magnoliopsida; order Magnoliales; family Magnoliaceae; genus Magnolia; species Magnolia sinica. Next base: position 58,885,103 of record NC_080579.1, read on the forward strand.
TCCAAATACGGATTGTTCCGATCCAACAGAGCACTTCTGGTGGCCCCATTTTCACATGTGATTAGACTTAAGCTCCCTGACCGTGGATCTAGGTCAGGCTGAGTTTTCGTTCCGATTGGATTTATAAATCAGCCGTGGCGAACCAGTTTCAGTTCAACAGTTACGGTCACTCGATCAGGGCCACAAGTACATCGACATGTGTGGGACATTTCTCCTGATCCGAGGGTGTATTTGGGTCAGATTCTGATAGTCTGAATCTTTACATTTGGCCCGTAAGCGACACGACTCAGATTACTTAAATTCATATTTTTATTTCTAAATATTTTCACATTTCTCAGACACTCTGCTTCGGGCTCAAGTTGTGCATTTCTAGATACAATCAAGACTTAATTTCTGAGGGGGTTGTCAAGTCCAGTAATACCGTCATATCTGTATAGTTTCAGGGTAATCGGACTTTCGACATGCGGTCTAGGTTCGATACGGAGTTTCAAGGTGCTCCCGAGAGCAATTGGGTTTTGAGATGGATCCTAAGTTTCAAGATAATGTGGCGTTAACGATTCTACACATTTTCTCTTGCAGTTTATATTTAAAGTAGTTCGAGCTAATTCTATTGATTGTTCAGTTTAACACTTAACTAAATCGTGCCCTAATTACGATAAAATGAGGTCCTAGGGCAGTTCTACACCCCTTTCTGGCACTTTTAGTTGGTATATTATTTTAATTATTTTTTTATAGTTCTTCATCAAGTACACTTCATCTCTACCAAATTTCATTAGATTTCGTGTTGTAGAATAATTCTAAAATTTCTAAAAGTAGCAGTTGTACAAACTAATAATTTTTAGACAGTTGTCACAACGACCTATATTTAACTATATTAAGTATTTTATTATATTTTTTACTTATTTTTATATGAAACTAGACTTATCAATATTAAATGTAAATTTTCAATCACCTAAATAAGAGTTATAACGAGGGAGATATGATTTTTCAGAGTTAGATGAAAGTCATAGAAATTTATGAAAAACAGACCGCCCAGCTCGATGCGGCTCGACTGGGCCCGCTGTACGGACGAGGCCTCGCAGAACCGGTGAGCCCCTCACTGGTCGTTAGACTCTGGGGTGATGGCTTGCCCAAGGGGCGCCCCCCATGGGTGTTGGATACATGCGGGACCCACCTCGGGTCCCCCCCGAATTGTGTCATTTGGGCCCCCGAGTCCATCGAGGCATTGTCAGGTCTCATTTGTAAACCAGAATGATTTATTTGATGTGCAATATATAATTTTGGGGTAGGAGGAGCTAATCTATCTAAATAATCTATTTATTTCGTAAGATTCCAAAACGTTAATAGTCAAAAGCCCATTTTATTTACGTATTTACCATTTACACTAAGTTTTAGTTTAAGTATTGTTCTTCATCATTTAAACTTTAGGATTAGTATCTAATATGAAAGTACTTAGAAAAATTTGAAGAATAAGGTGGTGAAAGGTGAGATTTTTTAAGGAAATGAGAGATTTTGAAGGAAATGGGTTGAAAGGAGATTTGAGACTTTGGGATTGAGTTTTTGAGAAGTAATTAAGGTATTAGGATCGACCCATTGCCTAAGTACGTCTAAATCTAAGTTGGTAAAAATTTGGGGTGTTACAGTTTGTTCTGCCGATGTCAGATTTTGATGTTATCCTAGGCATAGATTAGTTTGCTAAGTACCACTCCATCTTGGACTACTCTATGAGGATAGTCACATTCTGTATATCGGGCTTACTGTAGTTCTAGTTCACTGCCGAGCCCAAAGGAGAGCCGTTGTCTTGTTTGATATCCTTCGTAGTTGAGGAGTCTGTGGTAGTGAGCGTCGATCAGTTGCATATGGTTTGTGATTTTTCAGATGCATTTCAGGAGATTTCAAGATTTCCGCTGTGCCGGCATATTGAGTTCCAGATTGATCTTATGCCTGATATCGCACTTATCTCAAAGGCCCCATATCATATGCCACTGATGGAGTTGAGGGAGCTACAGTGACAGTTGGACGAGTTACGTGAGTTGGGATTCATTCATCAGAGCAGTTCACTTTGGGGAGCACTGGTACTCTTTGTTATGAAGAAGGATGGCTTGTTAAGACTCTGCGTGGATTATCGTAAGCTCAACCGAGTCACAATTAAGAACAAGTACCTACTCCTGAGGATAGATGACTTATTTGATCAGCTACAGGGTGCACAGTTCTTTTCAAAGATTGACCTGCGTTTTGGTTATCATAAGATTCATATCCAAGAGGAGGACATCCCGAAGACAGCTTTTAGGACGTGTTCTGGTCATTTTGAGTTTCAGGTCATATCCTTTGGAATGACTAATGCGCCTGCGGTATTCATGCAGTTGATGAACGAGGTCTTTCGTCCGTATCTCGATAAGTTTGTTATGATCTTCATCGACAATATTCTAATATATTTGAGGACCCATGAGGAGCATGGGCAGCATCTGAAAATTGCATTACAGACCCTCCGTGCCCACCAGCTATATACGAAGCTAGATAAGTGCGAGTTTTAGCAGGAGGAGGTGAAGTTTCTCGGTCACAAGGTGATGAGGGACGGTGTCGCAGTGGACCCCTCGAAGGTTGAGGTAGTGTGTCAGTGGGACTAGCCCAAGAGTGTGTCCGAGATCGGTAGTTTCTTTGGTTTAGTGTGCTACTATTGGTGTTTCAATGAGGGCTTCTCTCGTATCGTAGCACCATTGACCAGGTTGACTCGGAAGGGTGCAGAGTTTATTTGGAGCGACACCTATGAGCTAGGATTTATGGAGCTGAAGAACCGCCTCACGTCCGCTCTGGTCCTCACTCTTCCCTCTGGGAGTGATGGATTCGTTGTATTTACCGATACTTCACGTATTGGCTTGGGTGTTGTCTTAATACAACATGGGAGACTAGTGGCTTGTGTGTCTCGCCACCTTAAGGTCCATGAGCTGAGCTACCCTATGCATGATTTGGAGCTAGCAGCAGTCGTCTTCGAAATGAAGGTGTGGAGGCACTATCTCTATAGGGTTAAGTTCGAGCTCTTCTCTGACCACAAGAGCTTGAAGTACCTGTTCTCTTAGTCCGAACTGAATGTGAGGTAGAGGCATTGGATGAAGCTCCTGAAGGATTATGATTTTGATCTCTAGTACCACTCAGGTAAGGCAAACATGGTGGCAGATGCCCTCAGCCATGAAGCCTGATGGCACACATGATGGTTTAGGAGTGAAGGATGCTTGAGAATATAACAGAGTATGACTTTAAGTTTAGCTTATAGTCTTTTATCGTTCAGCTATCGAGTCTATCGATTCAGCACTCTCTTATTGTAAGGGTGATCGAGGCTCAATAGATAGACAGATCGTTATAGGGTTACCGGGTAGAGGCTGCATCCGAAGAGCAGGTAGATTGACAAATTGGTTCTAATGGTGGACTTCGTTTTAGAGGCCGATTATGTGTCTCGGATGTTCCTGAGTTGCGCAAAGATCTTATAACTAAGGCATATCGATCGCGATTTTGTATCCACCCTGGATCGATTAAGATGTATCAAGATATGAGGTGATAGTATTTTTGGGTGGGGATGAAGTGCCAGATTGCTAGTTTTGTAGCCGAGTGTGACGCATGCCACCATGTCAAGGCTGATCATGAAAGACCCCCTAGTCCATTGCAGCCGTTGAGCGTCCCGACGTGGAAGTAGGAGCACATATAGACAATTTTCATTATGGGCTTACCGAGGACTCAGCGCTGTCATGACACCATCTGAGTTGTTGTGGATCGTCTGACGAAGTCGGCACATTTTCTTACGATTCATATGATTTGGTCTATGGGCCGGCTTGCGAGGTTATTCATCGAGCAAATTATGAGACTGCATGGCATTCTAGTTTCGATCATTTCTGACCAAGACCTGAGGTTCACGTCTTAGTTTTGGGGGAGCTTGCTTTTAGAGAGTGATGGGGTCTATTTTGCAGCTCAGCACCGCGTATCATTTACAGACCAATGACCAAACCGAGATGGTCAACCAGATCCTTAAGGATATGCTTCTGGCCTACGTGATTGACTTCGGGGGTAGCTGGGATGAGCATCTATGATTAGCTGAGTTCGCATACAACAACAGCTGTCAGGTGACCATTTGCATGGCTCCTTTTGAGGCAGTATATGGCAGACTGTGTAGATCTCTTAGTTGTTGTTTCGAGGTTAGAGAGCGGCATCTCCTAGGTCCCGAGCTTGTGCAGCAGATGTCAGAGGTTATCGATATCATCAGGCAGAGGATGCGCATAACTCAGAACCAGCAAAAGAGTTTTGCTAATCGCCGGTGTCGTCTCTTGGAATTCACTATTAGGGATAGAGTGTATCTCAAGGTCTCACCCATGAAGAGCATAGTTCGATTTAGAGAGAAGGGTAAGCTTGCCCCGAAATCCATTGGACATTTCGAGATCATTAAGCACGTTGGCGTCGTGGCTTATTGGCTTGCCTTGCCATCTTAGTTGTCCAGCATCCATAATATTTTTCATGTCTCTATGCTGAGGAAGTGTGGGTCAGATATAGTTCCTGTTATTGATTGGCAGCCGCTGGAGGTTCGTGAGGACGCTTCTTACATTAAGCAGGCAGTTCATTCCTTGATTGGAAGGAGCAAGTCCTCCGAACCAAGATCATCCACTTGGTGAAGGTGCAGTGGGGTTACCATTCTGTTGATGAGACGTCTTAGGAGCGCGAGGCCGAGATTCGAGAGCGTTATCCCTGACTCTTTGATGATTAATTATATGTTGTATCTTGTATACTATCTCTGATTTTATATGATGATGCTATGTTTCCTCTTTTTTATGAGTTATGTCTAGTTGTGATGATTGTGTAAATTTTGAGGATGAAATTTTTATTAGGAGGGGAGAGCTGTAAGGCCTGTATCCTAGATCGTACCATTCAGTAGGCTTCCGTAGTTCTCTAGTCGAATTTCGGTGACCCGCAACTTGTAATCAATGTTTGCACGCGACCCTAAGTCACATCCCGAACATCTATATCGACTCGACTCGAAACTTGTATCGTAATGACCGTGTCGTCGCTGCGGTTCTAACGCCGTGTCTCGCACGCCGATGTGATACCCAGGCCAAACGATCTAGGCCTGCATTCATTTCGAGGAAAACGCCGTGTGTGCAAATTCTGAGAGAATCTCTGCAACCTATCCCATCAATCAATCAATCAAGTACACAACCTATCACAAGTACAAGCAACCCATCCCCTCTTTCCCTAAGTCAACTCTCTCTCTCTCTCTCTCTCTCCACTCATCCCTTTCTTACAACTCCATCACTCCCCCCATCACCCATCACCCATCACTCCATCTCTTTTCATCCCATCACTTATCTCTCTCTCATTTCTCTCTTCACTCTCAAGCTCCTAAGGGGAGTATCCAACGTCCAAGCTTCCCAAGCCTAACCCAAGTGTGGCCCACTTCCCTACCCCAATCTCCCATCTTAGTCTTCCAATCTTCATCATCCTTCATCAAGATTGAAGCAAAGGAGCCTAGGAGTTAGAGCTAAAGAAGAAGGCCGATAGGTGGGTGATCTGCCGTTGATTTTTATTTTAAGGACACACTTGTTGTGGGACCCACTTGATGTATGCATTGTATAAGGGAGGGCCCAATAGTGGTGGGTTCCCTCCTCTTCACGTTCCTCTCTCTCTCTCTCTTTCTTTTGTTCTTAATTACAATGATGATTGTATGGCCCACTTGATCCATGCCATCCATGAATGGAACCCACCTTGAAAATGGATTGGCTGGGTACCTCACACCAGTTATATAGCTAGTGTATTGACACCCCCAAGCTCTGTGGGTCTTACTGCTATGACGACAGCATGTGTTGTGGGTCCAACCATCTACACCATCCATGGACTGGACAAGTGGGAGCCCGACGTGATGTATATGTTTCATCCCATGCCATCCATCCGACAGGCTATGTGGGGTGCACTGTGATGCATTTGTGATCCACACCATCCGTACATTTTCAAGACGAGGGATGTGTGGACCCCACTGCAATGTATGGGTATCAGAACCCTCACACGTGGGACCCATGATGGATGTGTCTTGCATCCAGGCCGTGCATCCCTTCCTAGACGCTGGAGATTTTCTAAAGTGAAAATAAATAATAATAACATAAATAAATAATATAACATATAATATATGATATATATATATATATACTATATATATCTGGTGGGCCCCACGTGGGACCCACCTGTTGAGAGAAGTGGATTGGCTGGTGTATCTCACACCAGCTATATAGCTGATGTGAAACGTCAGCAAGTTCTGTGGGACCCACCTTAAATGTATCATCTCCACTGTCCATCTGGACAGTGCCATGTATGACCTCACCATGATGCAGTGTCATATCTACACCGTCCGTGTAGTGGCCCACCTTAATGTTTGTGTTTATCACACCGTCCATCCATCTGTGAAAACCCACCGTGATGTATGTTTTGTATTCCACGCCGTCCATCTGGACAAGTGTGGCCCACATGATGCATGTGTTGTATCCATACTGTCCAACCATAGTGGACATCGTCCTATGGAAATACAAAGAGAATGAGTCAGATCTGAAATTCCATCGGACCCCACCATTCAAAATAGTGGGGATAGTGATATCCACTGTTCAAAACTTCTTAAGAGCCATGGTAGTTTCTAATCAAGCTGATATTTTGCTTTCACTTCATCTATCTCTATGTTAATTTATGAATAGGTTGGATCTCAAAAATACATCACAATGAGTCCTATAAATGTTTTAATAGCGGGTGTGGCTACTCCCACGGTTTTTCTATGGTGTCCTGTAGGATTTTATCAGTGAAAATCCTTACCTCCACTGCTAGTTGCAGTATGGTCCAGATGATCTTTCGATATGATTCATTTTTGGGAATGTAAATGGCCCACTTGATGTTTATGAGGCCCATTGGTGCGGCTCGTTGATGCGGCCCACTTGATGTTTATAAGGCCCATTGTGCGGCGCGTTGATGAGGCCCACTTGATGTTTATGAGGTCCATTGGTACAGCCCATTGATGAGGCCTACATGATGTTTATGAGGCCCATTGGTGTGGCCCGTTGATGTGGCCCACTTGATGTTTATGAGGCCCATTGGTGCAACCCGTTGATGCCGCCCACTTGATGTTTATGAGGCCCATTGGTGCGGCCCGTTGATGCAGTCCACTTGATGTATATGAGGCCCACATGATGAGGCCCGATGCGTTGTATATGAAGCCCGTATGATGAGGCCCATTGTGATATATTTAAGGCCCACAAGTGAGGCCCAAAGAAATGTGCGTGAGTCCTTTGCGTGAGGCCTAATGTGATATATGTAATGATGTTTATAATGGTTCATGCCTTGGGAGCAATGATGGTTTGATGTCCACCTTTTAAGAGCAGTGATGGTTAAATATTCGCATTGTAAATCTCCTTAGGGCCCATTGTTAGGCCCATAATTGTTGTGTGTAGGCCGTCTAGGCCCATCTTCATTATGAATAGAGTTCATCACCATATAACATACTTAGTATAGCTTCATGGTTCATGCTCATATGCATGCTATGTATGCTTGATATTAGGAGTGACTTATTATATCATATGCATTCAGGCAGATTTTTTATGGGGCTCCCTGATGGGCGAAGTTACCCCACATGAGTGCGCTGTATGCGCAGGATTACTCCATGACTGATAATGTGATTCATGAACCTCGCATTTGTATGACATGATTACTGTATGCCCTAGCGACATCAAGGTTATGGCCTCCACAGGTATTGTCAGACTATTGGCCAAGAGGATAGTGAGGTTTCTTATCCTCACTTGGACTACGTGCTTGGGAAAGGGGCAGTATCATTTGGAGTGTAATAAACCCTGGTGATTATCCAGAGTGAGAACTATACTGATATTTGATGCTCTAGTGATGAGCTGCACTGATATGTGGATTCGGATGAGGACTGGTATGCTTGAGTTGCATGGCCTTGATATGGCCGATAGCATTCATGCCTTGTATCACATAGTTGTGGTACGGTTGATAATATTCATGGACTTATGAGCATGATTCCGCATCACTTTGATATTACATTCTGAGCACGCTTACATTGCACACACACTCTCATCACCCACTAAGCTTTCTATAAGCTTATGCATGATTCATGCATGCAGGTGATGCCAAGATGTAGTCGTAACTTAGTCGCAGTAGGAGCGTGCAGTCGAGCTTCAGGAGTTTTTGTTATTATTATCATTATATTTCCCTCCATGTGCATTGTACCTTAAAGATTTTTATCATAGTGGATTTTGTGATGGTATCTTGTAGTTATTGTTCGTGAGTTATGCTTACTGTAAATCAAATTCACGTTGAAAATCCTCCTTGTATGATCCTAGGATCGGAACCTGGTGCATGGGGGAGCCGAGAATGGGGTACTACGGAGGCTGTCGACGTCGGATTCAGCGATCAAAAATTTTGTGAGCCCGATTTCCGAGTTTGGGGTGTGACACTCTCTACACTTCGAGATTTAGGTTTTCATCTTTTCTAGTGCTAATTCTAGTTATTTTCAGAATACTCACGAGATTAGTCCTTATGGATTTGATCTTGGTCTCACCGAGATTATTACTGCATTGTGACCCTACACCTGGGGTTGTGAACCATAATGCATTAAGTTAGGCCACGATAATACCCAAGTTAACATGATTAGGATCTTTCCAAGCCATGATTCAGACTAGGATTGTTTGGAAAGGAGGGAAAGGAAAAAGTCTAAAAGAAGGTGGAGGCTTTGTCTTGGGACCTACCTCGTGTTTTGGATAGACCCGGTGAGTCAGCTGGTTGATGATCCGAAGGTGTTCAGAGTTGTTGGCCTCTTTCTTCTTTCCTTTCTTTTTTTTTTTCCTTTCTTTGTTGGTATGTCTAGTAGGGGCTGGACGTTGCTCTCTCTTTCTCTCACACACATTTCTAGTCTCTTTCTGCCCCAGGTGATAGGTGTTTTTATAGCACACCTGGATCTTCTGTAGAGTTCCACGCAATCTGGCTACATGGAGATGCAATCGATTGCGTAGAGGATGTGTAAGGTAGTGAGATCAGGAGGACCTATAGCGCACCGCTTTTAGCTCCAATTTTCTTAAAATCTTTTCCTTAAATCTGATTTTTGTAATCCATTAAGTGTTCGACGTCCTACCAGCAAGTTGTTTTAGGACCTTGATCAGGTGGTCCTGATGGATTTCATGCTAAGGAACCGTCCATGCTTTCATGGTGGAATTATTCCACACCCTTTTAGACATCTACAGGTGAGTTGGATGGGTCTTTCAATTCCTTCCAGCCCATCGGATCTACGGTCGGTGCGAGATCACCAGACCTTATGCAAAGGAAAGAGGTCCTTCCATATCGTGCGGTTTTGCATAAAGAGTGGCAAACACGGCAGAACATTGCTCCTTCAATTTCCTTCTTTTTTGGCATCTTAAGAGGGATCGGAATCCCTTCTAGCGGGGAATGGATGGCTGAGATTTTAGGAGAGGCTTCGCAGTGGATGTGGAGATCCTCTATTTTTCCTAGAAAGTTTAGTTGGACACGGCTTGTTCTCCCTCCGTTCGTGTGCGCACACATGTATAAAAAGTGTGGGGCCTTCATGGTTCTGGTCGGGCCATCGCCTTGAACCGCTTAGACGATTTAGATCATCCATGGAGATGATGATGGTGGCCCAGCATCGTCACAGTGGACGATCATCTGCTACTAATGCCGAGAAGGAAAAATTATTTCCTTTTCTTTGCAGGATTCGTCGGGTTAGACCACGTTTGACTCGACTTTGTGTTCAGTGCACCATCGGTGCATAGCGTTGTACATGTTTGGGATCGGTTATGGGGCCCTTGGTGGTGTTTTTGAGAAATCTATTTTATCCCTTCATTTTGTCAGCTTATATTTAGGGTCCCTATCAAAATAGGAGGTGTGCATTTGTCCTAGGTGGCCCATCCCAAGTGAAATTTTTGTTTGTTTGTCGATCTTGTTAATCCAATGGCCGAGATTTCACATGTATGTCTAATTTGTGGTGATTGGGCCCGATATAGTGTCTCACATTAAACAAATTGTGGGAACCATGTGATCTAAAATTCAAGGGTCTAGGTTAATGGCAATTTCATAATTATTGTTGATTTAAAAGTTTTGTAAAATCTAATGGTTCTACATGGTTGTAGGCACGCTTCTAAGTAATTCCTAATAAAGAACTTATCTCTAAATCTTTATGGATGAAGAGTTGTTCATTGATTTAGTTGAGGAAAGGTAAATATATCAAACCACATGATCAAATGGTTGGATGACTTGATCTATGGATGGAGACTATTCCAAATGGTCAGATTTGTGTTGGGCATTGGATGTACGATTAGGATAGTTAAACTAGTATCGTACACATGTACGTATTAGGTCAAACTTCTTGGTGACACTCGAGAAATTTTAATACTCGGGTATTGAAAACATCGGGGTGTTACACAAACCGGCTGAGATTTTCGGCTATCTCAAAAAACCTAAACTGAAATAAATATAGAGACAGTACTTATCTTCGATTAGCGAGTCGAAGTCGTATTTGTAGCTTAAATGCAACGATCTTTTTCTTAGGATGTAGATAAAGTCTTGTATGAGTTCAACCCAAAAAGAAATAAAGGGATCTAATATATCTTCAATGCAGCACAATTCATCAAGAGATTTATGATAGAGAGAGGCCCATGAGATGGACAGGGCTGCTTATCTTAGAATCTTGATGCACAACAAACCAAACTCCTTTTGACTCGTGTATTTTTTATGGCCCAACAGTCTTTTTATAAAAAAAGTGACCACCAAAGGCCAGAGAATGACCAAAGGAGATGTCACTTTGGTGTTCATTATCTGGCACACATCTCCTTAAGATTTGGTTTGGGCAATATTTAAATAAATATGGATCATCCCAGAAGAATTTGCATACCTTGGCGAAGAATTTTTTCTTATCTTCCGCAGTCCAATGTGTTGGCATGAAAACTACAGTAAGATAATTAACGATATCAGCAAACCACGATGAGTGGGAGACTTTAAACAATTGTTCGTTAGGGAACATGTCATTTATATGTGTTGTCTCAAGGGAATCAGAGAGATTAAGGTGGGAAGGATGGTCAACCACTACATTCTCCACTCCTTTTTTATCTTTTATTTATAAATCAAATTCCTGGAGTAGAAGGGTCCATCTTATCAAGCAGGGTTTAACATCATTCTTAGAAAGAAGATACTTGAGCATCGCATGATCAGTGTAGATGATGATCTTAGATCCGATCAAGTAGGACCTAAATTTGTCCAAAACGAGTACTACGGGTAAAAGTTCCTTCTCCGTAGTAGAATAATTTACTTTGGCAAAATTTAAGGTTTTACTTACATAGTGTATAACATAGGGCTTTTTTTCTTATCTTTAGCTTAACACCTCCTCAAGAGCATAGTCAGACGCATCACACATATTTTAAAAGGAATGCTCCAATCGGGTGGCTGCATGATTGGTGCAGTGGTTAACATGCCCTTTAGCTTAGTGAAAGCTTCCTGGCATTACTCAGTCCACTCATATGGTACATCCTTTTGAAGTAGATTGCATAAATTATGAGAGAGGTGACTAAAGTCCTTTATGATCTTCTGTAAAATCCGACGTGTCTTAAGAAGAATCGCACATCTCGCATGCTTTTGGGTGGAGGTAGGTTGGAGATAAGATCAATTTTTCCTTATCTATCTCAATTCCCTTGGAAGAGATGATATGTCTCAGAATAATTCTCTTACGAACCACAACATGACATTTCTCCCAATTTAGTACCAAATTCTTTTCCTCACATCACTTCAATACATTTTTCAGATTTTCTAGACATTTGTTGAAGGATGGACCAACGACAGGTAAGTCGTCCATAAAGACCTCTAAATATTGCCCCATCATATCAGAAAAAATACTCAACATACATCATAAGGACATGTGAATGTTCTCTTTTCCTGATCTTTAAGAGTTATCTCAATCTGATTGTAGCTTGAATACCCATCAAGGAAGCAGTAATAAGAATGACCAGCTAGCCTTTTTAAAATTTGATCGATGAAGGGTAAAGGAAAGTGGTCATCCTTATGACGGTATTCAATTTCTTGTAGTCAATGCACATTCTCCTACTAGTAGTAACTCTAGTTGGCACAAGTTCATTATTGGCATTGGCTACGATGGTGATTTCGGACTTATTAGGAACCACCTGAGTTGGACTCACCCATTGGCTATCAGATATAGTAGCTTAAGAACCCTGGCCTTAATCACTTCCTTCATGTTTGGATTTAATCTACATTGTAGTTGCTAGGAGGTCTTCGCATTATCCTCAAGATGAATGCGGTGAGTATAAATCAAAGAGTTAATTCTCTTTAGGTCGGCAATCGACCATCCAAGGGCTCCTTTGTGCTCAATGAGAGTAGAGATAAGCATACTCTCCTATTATTGCTCAAGGTGGGAAGAAATAACCACATGGTATGTCTCATCTTGACCTAAATAGATGTATTTCAAATCAGAGGGCAAAGGTTTTAAGTCAAGCATCGGCGCATTGAGGTTAGATGGTAGAGACACTACATTAGTTTAGGGTAATTCTTCAAATTGTGGGCTCCACCGGTTAACTTCAAGTACTGGCACAGTATTAAGCATGACACCCACCTCCCTAATTGAATCATCATCCACATCATGGGAGTGGGCCAAGCTCGTCATTAGAGGGTCAAAGGATAAGGTCATTAGAGTTCTATTTTCCATGAAATATTCAATCATGTTAATATCATGGGTATCATAATCATCCTCTACCTGTTTACTCATATTGAAAGTTGAGATCCAATGTTATATTTTTTAAAGATAGATTTATTACTCCATTCCTACAATTAATGATTACATTTGATGTGGCGAGGAATGGGCGACTAAGAATGATGGAAATTTAAGTGCTCATGTCAATGATGAGTTGAGTTTCCAGGATGATAAAATCTACTGGAAAGTAGAATTTGTCAACCTGTACTAACACATCCTCAATTATCCTTCTCGGTACACGAATTAAACGATCAGTAAGTTGTAACGTGGTCTGAGTGGGTTTTAACTCACCTAGACCCAATTATTCATATACCGAATAAAGCTTCAAATTAACACTTGCCCCCAATTTAAGGAGTGCATTCTTAATTTGGTGATTCCCAATTATATAAGTGATAGTTGGGCTATCAAGGTCTTTATACTTTTGTGGCACATCTTGCTTGAGGATGACACTCACTTTTTTCTGTCAGAAAATTTTTCTTTTTGATACTTTGTCGCCTCTTTGTCGTGCATAGGTCTTTTAGAAATTTGCCATATGAAGGAATTTGTTTCACATCATTCAGAAGAGAGATGTTGACCTTCACTTATTTAAGAACTTCTAGAATGTCCTGAGAGTTAGAGAGGGGTTTTGGTGCAATCAACCATTGGAGGAATGGAGTAATCGGCTTGCTGAGAGGTTCCAGTTCAAATCCATGTGGAGTAGTGCTAGGTCTATCCTCTATTTCTTCTTTCGGGTCCTTAGACTTTTTAATCCTTACCGGAATAGATTTGTTAATTATTTTTCCACTCCTAAGAGTGGTGATAGACTTGGCTTGCTCCATTGAATTTGAAGAGCTTGGGTCACTAACTCCGTATTGCAGTTTAGGATTGGGAAGAGGCTGAGTCGGAAGGATCCCTTTCTCCCCAATTGAATTTTTTGTCTCACGCCCTTGTATGGATTTTAAAAGGTCTTGAATGACTCCCAAAATACTCTAATTAAGAAGCTCTTAGTTTTGAATATGTGTTAAGACCAGATACTCTTGAGGTTTCCCTTGATTTAAGAATTGGTTAGGGATTCCTTGAGGAGCAGCAGTTTGTATGTTCCTTTAACTAAGGTTTGAATGATTCCTCCAACTAGGATTGTACGTATTTGAGATGGGTTCACTGAAAGGTTTTTGGTGGTTGTTCACGGCATTCGCCTGCTCATTCAATATTTATTAAAAAGTTAGTATTTTGGATAATTTTCATTTGTATGAATTGAGAATGCTATCTTATTAAGCTCCTAGATTTGTCAAATTTTGTAGTGCCAAAACCGCTTGGAATCTGTATCTTGTGTAGCTCAACTTTATATCATCCTTACCTACATTCAAGTACAAGAACAAGAGACTCTACATCAAGAACTTCAAGTACAAGAATAAGAGATTCAAATACAACATCAAGTGCTAGTTCAAGATTTCAAGTTTCAACTATATTGAGACAATGTGCTTTACTTAAAGAATTCAAGCTCAAGTAATCTTCTTAAGTTTAAGCTCATATATTCAAAGTTGAAACTCAAAGTCATAAGGTCACTACTTCAAGCTTATCTTCGAAAATAAAATGACAAGCTTCAAGTAGTTCAAGATAGCTATCAACTAAAGTGAACGATGGTTCAATGTTCAATTTTCACCTATAAGGTATGAATGACCCTAGATTGACCATAGGTTAGGTCATATTGATTGCATTCTTAATTTGGGTCATTATATAATCTTATAGAATTTTTCTCAACTAGTCCTAGCTTCTGTTCGACTAGTCCGAGTACTGGTTCGACCAGTCTACGAATTTTCTCAACCAATCCAAGGTTTGTTGAGGCTTTTTAGAATTTCTGTTGGACTATCGACCAGTCCTGGCGACTACTCAACCAGTCTATATTACAGTACTCGACTAGTCGAGCAGGCTCGACTCAAAGTCTAGCAACCATTCTAGGTCCCACTCGACTAGTTGAGTGCAGTACTCGACCAGTCGAGCAGGCCACTCATCCGGTCAAGGATCAATCTTATCTTATCATGCCTGAGATTTTGAATTTTTGTTGGTCTTTCGACCAGTTGAACTGACCTCTGGGCCAGCCGAGTGAAATTTTTTTCACCTATAAATAAAGCTTGATTTTCAGAGTTTAGTAAGTCATTCAAGCAAAATCAAGGCACCACTCTGAGAGATAAGTTTGTGATATTCTTAAGCTATATTGTGCTAGTTTAATATTCTCTTTTAATTAGCTTTTTGTATTTGATTTTGAGTTCTCTATTCCAATCTTATTCGAAGAAGGGATTTAAGCTTTTCCCCTTTCTTGAGATCAAAATCAAATTAAGTTAGCCCACAGTGATTTAATCTAAAAATCATTTAGAACCCTTTCATAAGTTAGTTTGGACATTGAACATCTACTTCGAATTAGTTCTACCGAGCTTCATCAAATGAGAATATCCAGATAAGTATATTTACATTTTTTATAATCTCTTTTTGGTTTTTGAGGTTGTGCCAGGAAAAATCTCTTCTTGGTTTGTCTGAAGTGATTTAGAAAATCTCAAAGTATAGGGTTTTTTGAATTTTATAAGCCCACTTAAAAGACACAATTGTGAAGGTTTTGGGTGAACCTTGAAGAACCTATTTCATAGTGAAAGCCAATATCCTAAGGGAGAGGATATTGGGAGTGGAGTAGTTATGTGGCTATTTTTTAACAGTTGGTGTACACATAAGCGAACCACTATAATATCTGGTATAGTGGTGGTTGGTTGATTGTAGCTTTGTGTGAATGTTGTAAATTCTTTTTAAGCCTTTGTGGAGAATGTTGTAATCTATTTTATGCAATTATGGGAATGCTGTAATAGCTTAGTTTTTTATCTTTGCTATTTTTTTCCTCTGTATTAGTTTGGGATTTTTGATACACAGACCATTCTAGGAATCAGGTTGTCCTACCATAAGCCATTGGTTTTTGGTATAGGGTTGTCCTTAGAACAACATCTGTATCAATCTCTCAATACTTGTGCATTTGAGGTTGCTATTCATTTATGCTTTGTGGGATTGTTAAGTGTTATCTTTATTTATTTCTTTCTAATTCCATATTTATATTTTAATTTGGCATAGTCCTATTCACATCCCCCCTCCCCCCCCCCCCCCTCTCTAGGACTCTTAGCTCGGCCTTTTCAAGTGGTATCAAAGCCATATAGCTCGATTTATTTTTGTTATTTGGATTAATTTCCTGAGCTAATCAATCTGAGCTATTTAAGATGTCAAATTTTGAGAGCCTTTCAGTCACTAGGCCTCCACCATTTGATGGCTCCAATTATGCCCATTGGAAAGCCAGAATGAGGATTTTCTTAAAATCCATGGATGAGAGCATGTGGCAATCCACAGTGACCAATTGGACCCCTCCTACCACTGAAGTGACTAGTACTGATGGATCTGTAACTGTAAAAGTTTGACCTTATTTTACTTGGACCAATCTTCAGAAAAGTGAGAGTAGTGCCAATGTAAAGGCTCTAAATGCAATTACTTGTGCACTATCATCGGATGAATTCAAGAGAATTATATCCAGTGATACTGCAAAGCAAGCCTCAGATATTTTGGAAATGACACACGAGGGTACAACAGTTGTGAAGAAATCTAAACTCCGAATCCTCACAACCAAATTTGAGGAAATACGTATAGAAGAAAGTGAAACTTTCATGGACTTCTATACAAGATTGATTGACATTGTTAACTCTCTGTGGGGTCTTGGCGATAGGATCCTAGAAAGTAAAGTCTGTGCAAAGATACTGCGCTCATTACCTAAACGGTTCAATTCAAAAGTGACCACGATCCAAGAACTTCGTGATATAGATAATATAAGGGTAGAAGAGTTAGTTAGGTCTCTTCAAACCTATGAGTTAAATTTTAAGGCACCAAAAGGTAAGTCAATCACCCTCAAGTCTTCTAAAATTATTTCTCGTGAAAATAGTAATGATTCTGAATTAGAAACTTCTGAAGATGATATGACTCTTTTAGTGAAAAAGTTTTACAATATTTTCAAAAGTAAAAAGAGGGTTGATTTCCAAAACCCTATTAAAAATAAAAAACCTAGATCTAAAAATTAGAAATCTTTAAAAGACAGCCAATGGTACAACTGCCATGAATATGGGTATCTAGCAAAAGAATGTCCTATGAAGGACAAGTCTAAAAAGAAAGGTATGTTGGCTTGGCTACATTGGATGATTCTTACTATTCTGAAGTTTTTTCTGAGTCAGAAAATTCTGAAACTAAGTCGGGTAATGATATTAAAGCCCTAATGACTCTAGCTAAGTTCAATTTTTTAGATAATGATGATTCAACTAGTGAAGAGAATCTGAATAGTAACAATGAAAATGAAGAAGACCTTCAAGATGCTTATGATGTCCTATACATGGAAAGTTGCAAAATTGTTGTAAAGTTAAAACTTCAGAAAGAAAAATTTTTAAAACTAAAAGAGAATTTTGATAATCTAATCTTAGAAAAATCATACTTTTCAGATTGCTTTGAACAAACTAAGTGCGACTTAGATTTTAAAACGTCCTAAGTGGAAAAATTAAAATCTGAAAATGAAAAGCTAAAATTAGAAGTCTCTTCTCTTTTAAGTTTGAAGGACACACGCAGGTATGCCTAAGGCTATCCTAAATTAGAAAAACTTTTATCCGGATCTAGAAAATGTGGCGATCGATCTAGATTGGGCTATGATAAAAGTATTCCTCCCCAAAAAAAAAATACTCTGCCTAAATTTGTGAAAGGGGAGTCTTCAAACTCAAAAGGGAAAAGTCTGAATCAAAATAATTCTAGAAATTCTAAAACTTTTCAGACTTTTAAACTCAAAAGCAATCATAACAACTATAAAACTCAGAATTGTAACCCTTTGGCTAAAAAAATTATTGACTTACTTAAGGAGCTCTTAAAATCTACCTCAGTGGGTAGGACTTATATCAACTACAAACATAAGAAGACCTCGGACATGTACATTACCGTAACTTGTATATATTGAGCAAAAGAGAATTGGTAAGAGGTCTACCCAAAGTAAAGAAAGTTGATAAAATATGGGGTAAGTGCCAGATTGGTAAACAAACTAGGAGTACTCACAAAAAGGTGAACTCTAATGCCATAGCTAAACCACTTGAACTTCTCCATATGAATCTCATTGGACCAACTAGAACGGAGAGTCGAGGTGGGAAGAAGTATATTTTGGTGATTGTAGATGACTTTACCAGGTATACAGTCTTTTTAAGAGAGAAATCAGAAACTCTCGACGAAGTAAAAATGGTACTTAAATATATCCAAACTAAAAAATAATCACAAGTCACTAAGATCCATAGTGATCATGGTTTTGAGTTTAAAAATAGCAGTTTTGAGAAATTTTACAATGATCAGGGAATATCACATGAATATTCTGTGCCCAAAACACTACAACAAAATGGTGTAGTGGAAAGGAAAATAGAGTGCTTCAAGAAATGGCAAATGTAATGCTAAATAGTATGAAGCTTCCTAAAAATCTTTGGGCTGAAGTGGTAAATGCTGCTTTTTATATAATTAACTGCGTTTACACTAGAAAATTAAATAGTAAAACTGCTTATGTAATGTGGTTTGATAAAAAGCCTACTGTCAAATACTTTCGAGTTTTCAACAGCAAGTGCTACATCTTGCGTGACCGAGAAAATCTAGGTAAATTTGACACCAAGAGTGATTAAGGAATCTTCTTAGGGTATGCTCTAAATAGTCGAGCATATCAGGTTCTTAACAAGAGGACTGGTGTAATTCAAGAGTCCATCAACGTGGTTATAGATGATCACTTGAATACACCTGTCTCAAGTTCAGAAAATGATGAAGTTCTTTTATATGATAAACCAGACTCTTCATCTAGTCAAAATAACAATGAACTGCGGATAGTTAAAGACCATCCTTCTAACGAAATCCTTGGAAACCCTCTCATTGGTGCGCGCACTTGTAAACAATTAGAAGATATGTGCAACTACGTGTGCTTTAGATCTCAAATAGAACCGGCTAACATAAAAGAAGCCCTTACTGACGAAAACTGGATTGTAGCAATGCAAGAAGAGCTCCATCAGTTTTTTTAGAAATGATGTTTGGTCTTAATTCCAAGACTGAAAGATAAACACATTATTGGAACAAAATGGATTTTCAAAAATAAGTCTGATGAAGTTGGTAATATTATTAGAAATAAGGCTAGGCTAGTTGCACAAGGGTATACTCAAATTGAAGGCATTGATTATGATGAGACCTTTACCCTAGTAGGTTGTCTTGAATCAATCAGACTATTTGTATCCATTCTGTGCTTTAAAAAATTCAAAATATATCAAACTGATGTAAAGAGTGTATTCTTAAATGGCAATTTGCACGAAGAAGTGTATGTTGAACAACCTAAGGGTTTTGAAGACCCTAAGCATGCTAATCATGTCTATCGCCTAAAAAAGACACTCTATGGTTTGAAACAAGCTCCTAGGGCATGGTACGAAAAGTTAACTAAGTTTCTACTAAGTTATAACTTTGTAATGGGAAGTGTTGATAAAACACTGTTTGTAAAAAACATAATGATCTCATTTTGCTACTTCAAATCTATGTTGATGACATTATATATGTATCTACTTATACTAACATGACTGTTGAATTTTCAGATCTTATGAAATCTAAATTTGAAATGAGCATGGTTGGAGAATTAAATTATTTCCTAGGATTACAAGTCAAACAGCTCCTTGATGGTTTCTTTATCTCTCAAACCAAATATGCTCTGAACTTAGTTAAAAAGTTCGAATTTGAGAGTGGAAAAAATTTTGATACTCCAATGAGTACTACTCTAAAACTCTTTAACGATTCAACAGGTAAGAGTGTGGATCCTAAGTTGTATCGCAATATGATATGTAGTTTACTTTATTTAACTGCGAGCTGACCTGATATTGCTTTTAGCATAGGAATTTGTGCTAGATATCAGTTGGACCCTAAAGAGTCACATCTGATTGCTGTCAAGCGCATTTTGCGATATGTCACTAGTTCAGCAAATCTTGGTCTCTGGTATCCACATGATACTAGTGTCCAATTAGCTGGTTGCACGGATGTTGAGTGGGCTGGTAACATTGATGATCGTAAATCAACCAGCAGTGGTTGTTTCTATGTCAGGAGCTGTTTGGTTTCTTGGCTAAGTAAGAAACAAAGTTCCGTATCGCTCTCCACAACTGAGCTGAATATATTGTTGTGGGTAATGCATGTACTCAGCTTGTATGGATGAAAAGAATGCTAAGCAATTATCGATTTGCATAAGAATCGATGGTCTTATATTGTCACAATTCAAGCGCAATTAATATTTCTAAAAATCCAATCCAACATTCACGAACCAAGCATATTGACATTGGATATCATTATATTCGTGAATTGGTGAAAGATAAGATAATTTCATTGGAATATATTCAAACCGAGAATCAACTTGCTGACATAATCACAAAACCGCTTGACAAAAACAAGTTTACAAAATTGAAATTTGATCTTGGTATGTGCAGTATGAACTAATGATTTTTGTCTACTTATATCATAATATATATATATATATATATATATATATTAGTTTAAAATTTTTAAAATTTAAATTTAATGCAAAATTGCATATTTTGTGTAATACATGACCAATCGAGTACATACTCGACAAATCATGGCTCGACCGATCAAGTATGTACTCGACAAGTCGGGAATCACAGGTTTGACCATTTATTTGGGGAAAATCTTCTTTATCTTCATTTGGGTCTTCTTCTCCAACAAGCCTTACAACGACTGGTCGAACCCATCTTCGAGGCCTCCATGGTTAGTGCATTATTTTTAATTTTCTTGTAGATTTAAGTCCTTTGCACTTCCTTTTCTTCATTTGTGTAGTTTATTTCAAGCTTTATGATTTTTTTGTGGGTTTTCTATTAAAAAATTCTAATGTACTAGAAACCCCTCTTGCCTCTTTTGCAATATTTGTATTCCTTGATTTCCTTATTGCAATGGAGAGTAGAAGCAAACAGAGAGGATCTTGTGGTCCCTCTTCTTCTCGTTTTACTACTATCACGATGCGCCATCTTCGGTCACCGAAGGAAGATTCCGAGTATGTGCGGGATATTCGCTTATGCAATGTGATAATTGAACGGACATTTAATCCTGATCATTTAACACCATTTGGCGTTGTTCCTCTCCTTCAATCTGTAGGATGGGATAACATTTTACATTAGCGCGGACCGGCATGCCGCTCCATTACGCAGGCTATGTATGCTTGCATCAGTGATTATTCTTCTGAGAATTTGACGTTTATAATTACGACTAGAGAAGGTCCAATTGAAGTGGACTACCATCTTATTTCTGGGTTTATGGATATACCTGCAAATGATGACGGTATTCCTATTCATATACTTGTAGCAAAACTGTTTGAATCTGAGAAGAGAATGCTCACTAGAGTCTTATGTAATATGGATGCGAAATGGAGTACTGACAATGCACTCGCCTCCAAGTTTATGTTACCCAGATATAGGGTTCTCCATCAGATTTTCATTTCAAATGTCTATCCTTGATTTGGTAATAAAACCGAGCTTACTACATTCATGGCTCATATTCTTCATTCTATTATTACTGGAGTCTTTATGTGTCTTCCATCGCTTATCTGTTATATCATGATTCAGTTTCATCTCCATCTAGGTCATAGTGATATACCTTTTGCTTATCTTATGACTGTATTATCCACTCATAGTCTAGTGGATATGCCTGTTGGAGAAGCTCCCATTAACTATCTACCATTCAACAATTCAAACATAAATAAGATGAATTTGAGGTTGGCTCCTGGCCAAGTTGATGTAGGGGATGGAGGAGCAGCAACAACAATAAGTGAAGAGGAGGATGCTTTGCCTCCAGATGACGTCAATATGGATGACATTTTTTTTGAAATTGAATCTGACTTTGCAGCTGATCCTGATTATTAGCCTTCTGATTTTGATGCGCTTTTGCACTCTCTTGAGGAGAAGGTTGAAGGTATGCATTTTTTCCAAGAAATGCAATTTAAATATATGCGCAAATATCTTAAGCGCATTAACAAGGGACTTCATCAAATTGATCCTTCCATACCTGCTCCTTCTTCTGGTTCGAATTAGTTTTTGAATATCTGATATGTAATAACTATCAAACTTGGATCACTCTTATCTTTATTTGCTTAGACATGTTTTCTTTTTATTATGGTCATGTTTAACTGGTTATCTTGCCCATATTTATGTTATTCTGAACTTCCTTCCTCTCTAATTATTCATTGCTCTTCTCTTCATTTATAAGTTCTTTCCTTTATCATATTATGACAAAAAGGGGGAGAATTTATGCTGATATTCATGCCTATTTCATAATGGTATTAGATGTTATGGATTCTATGAAATGTGGAGAATGTGGTGTAGAGAAGTATATCAAATTTTTTCTTCTTGAATTCTATGGAGTAATATATTGAGGAAGAGTATTTGGTTTGTTATTTGGTTTCTTAACTGGTGGTGCATGATTCTTTATTATGCATATTTTTATGTATTTTGTTTTATCACGAATTTGACAAAGGGGGAGATTGAGAATGCTATCTTATCTAGCTCCTAGATTTGTCAAATTTTGTAGTGCCAAAACCACTTGGAATCTGTAT